>NW_026115070.1:938380-1015023 GCF_025201925.1 Gopherus flavomarginatus
CCCCAATGCTGCTCAAAGAGGGTGTTTTGTAAAGACAGGTGCTAGCTTCTATCATAAACCTTAGTCCCAGATTTGGACCTTAGCGTCCAAAATATGGGGGTTAGCATGAAAACCTCCAAGCTTAGTTACCAGCTTGAACCTGGTACTTGCTGCCACACCCCAAAAAATTAGAGTGTTTTGGGGCACTCTGGTCCCCCTGAAAACCTTCCCTGGGACCCCAGGACCCAAATCCCTTGAGTCTCACAACAAAGGGAAATAATCCTTTTTCCCTTCCCCCCTCTCTGTTCCCAGTCCTGGAAACAAAAGTACTTTCCTATTCCCCCAGAGGGAATGCAAAATCAGGCTAGCAAATCCAACACACAGATCTCCCTTGCTTTCTTCCTCCCACCAATTCCCTGGTGAGTACAGACTCAATTTCCCTGAAATTTCCCAGTAAAGAAAACTTCAACAGGTCTTAAAGAAAGCTTTATATAAAAAAGAAAGAAAAATACATACAAATGGTCTCTCTGTATAAGATGACACAATACAGGGTCAATTGCTTAAAAGAATATTGAATAAACAGCCTTATTCAAAAAGAATACAAATCAAAGCACTCCAGCACTTATATTCATGCAAATATCAAAGAAAAGAAACCATATAACTTACTATCTGATCTCTTTGTCCTTACACTTAGAAACAGAAGACTAGAAAGTAGAAACTACTTCTCCAAAGCTCAGAGAAAGCAGGCAGACAGAAAACAAAGACTCAGACACAAACTTCCCTCCACCCAGAGTTGAAAAAATCCGGTTTCCTGATTGGTCCTCTGGTCAGGTGCTTCAGGTGAAAGAGACATTAACCCTTAGCTATCTGTTTATGACACGCCCCCCAAATTGCAGACAGTGGGGAAGCTCACTGGCGGCGATTTCCTTCTAGAACTTTAAAATAAACAGATTACTACAACACATGCACCTTTACATATACTACTAAGTATATAACTAACAGACTTCTACATTTTAAGAACACTTTTTAACTACTGAATTCTGGGAAACTCTCACGGGAGAGTGCATCAGCAACTTTATTAGAAGCTCCTGTGATGTGTTGAATTTCAAAATCAAAATCTTGGAGAGCTAAACTCCAACGAAGAAGTTTCTTGTTGTTCCCCTTGGCAGTATGAAGCCACTTTAGTGCAGCATGGTCAGTTTGTAGTTGGAACCGCCGTCCCCAAACATATGGGCGTAGCTTTTCCAGGGCGTACACAATGGCATAGCATTCCTTTTCACTGACTGACCAGTGACTTTCCCTCTCAGACAGTTTCTTGCTGAGAAACACGACAGGATGGAAGTTGTGATCTGTTGCTTCCTGCATGAGCACTGCTCCTATACCACGCTCAGATGCATCTGTGGTTACTAGGAATGGCTTGTCAAAGTCCGGGGCCCTGAGCACAGGGTCAGACATGAGCGTTGCCTTAAGTTGGGTAAAGGCCTTTTGACACTCATCAGTCCACTTAACTGCATTTGGCTGGGTCTTTTTGGTCAGGTCGGTCAGTGGGGCAGCGATTTGGCTGTAGTGTGGTACAAATCGCCTGTAGTATCCGGCCAAGCCTAAGAAGGATTGGACCTGCTTCTTTGACTTTGGGACAGGCCACTTTTGGATAGCATCCACCTTGGCCTGTAGGGGGTTTATGGTTCCTCGACCCACCTGGTGCCCCAGGTAAGTCACTCTGTTTTGGCCTATTTGACACTTTTTGGCCTTAACAGTTAGTCCGGCCTGCCTGATGCGCTCAAAGACCTTTTCCAGGTGTAGTAGGTGTTCGGGCCAGGAGTCTGAAAAAATGGCCACATCATCGAGGTAGGCAACTGCAAATTCTCCCAGTCCAGCTAGTAGACCATCTACCAGCCTCTGGAAGGTGGCGGGTGCATTTCGAAGGCCGAAAGGAAGGACATTGAATTCATACACCCCCGCATGGGTGACGAATGCTGACCTCTCCTTGGCAGGTTCATCTAGCGGTACTTGCCAGTACCCCTTGGTTAAGTCTATTGTAGAGATGAACTGGGCACGTCCCAACTTCTCCAATAGCTCATCGGTACGTGGCATTGGATAGTTGTCCGGACGAGTTACAGCATTTAGCTTACGGTAGTCCACGCAAAAGCGTATTTCCCCATCTGGTTTGGGTACCAGAACCACTGGAGATGCCCATGCACTGGTAGATGAGCGGATTATACCCATCTGTAGCATGTTCTGGATCTCCCGTTCTATAGCAGCTTGGGCATGAGGAGACACCCGGTAGGGTGGGGTTCTGATTGGGTGAGCATTACCTGTATCAATGGAGTGGTATGCCCGTTCAGTCCGTCCTGGGGTGGCTGAGAACAATGGGGCGAAGCTAGTGCACAGCTCCTTGATTTGTTGCCGCTGCAGACGTTCCAGGGTGGTTGAGAGGTTCACCTCTTCCACGCCACCGTCTTTTTTCCCGTCGTAGTAGACACCGTCAGGCCACTCAGCATCATCTCCCTGGACTGTAAACTGACAAACCTGTAAGTCTCTGGAATAGAAAGGCTTGAGAGAATTAACATGGTACACTTTAGGCTTTAGTGAGGAATTGGGAAATGCTATGAGGTAGTTTACAGCTCCCAGGCGCTCTTGGACCGTGAATGGCCCTTCCCATGATGCTTCCATCTTATGGGCCTGTTGCGCCTTCAAGACCATAACCTGGTCTCCTACCTTGAAGGAACGTTCTCTGGCATGTCTGTCATACCAGGCCTTTTGCTCTTCTTGAGCATCCTTTAGGTTCTCTCTAGCAAGGGCTAAAGAGTGTCGGAGGGTGCTTTGTAGGTTGCTTACAAAGTCCAGAATGTTAGTTCCTGGAGAAGGCGTAAACCCCTCCCATTGCTGCTTCACCAACTGTAATGGTCCCTTAACCTCGTGACCATACACAAGTTCAAATGGTGAAAACCCTAAACTGGGATGTGGTACAGCCCTGTAGGCAAACAGCAACTGCTGCAACACTAGGTCCCAATTATTGGAGAATTCGTTGATGAATTTTCGTATCATGGCCCCCAAAGTTCCATTGAACCTTTCCACCAGGCCATTGGTTTGATGGTGGTACGGGGTGGCAACCAAGTGATTCACCCCATGAGTTTCCCACAGTTTTTCCATGGTCCCTGCCAGGAAATTAGACCCTGAATCTGTAAGGATGTCGGAGGGCCAACCTACCCTGGCAAAGATGTCTGTTAAGGCCAGGCACACAGTGTTAGCCCTGGTGTTGCCTAGAGCTACTGCTTCCGGCCATCGGGTAGCAAAGTCCACTAAAGTCAGTACGTACTGCTTTCCTCTGGGCGTCTTTTTTGGGAAAGGGCCCAGAATATCCACAGCTACTCGCTGAAATGGGACCTCAATTATGGGGAGTGGCTGGAGAGGGGCCTTGACCTGGTCTTGAGGCTTTCCCACTCTTTGGCATACCTCACAAGACCGGACATACTTGGCAACGTCCTTGCCCATCCCCTCCCAGTGGAAGGACTTCCCCAACCGGTCCTTGGTTCTGTTCACCCCAGCATGGCCACTGGGATGATCATGGGCTAAGCTTAAGAGCTTCCCCCGGTACTTAGTTGGAACCACCAACTGTTTTTGCGGCTGCCATTCTTCCCGGTGTCCACCAGAAAGAATTTCCTTGTATAAAAGTCCTTGGTCTATAACAAACCGGGATCGATTAGAAGAGCTGAGAGGCGGTGGGGTGCTCCGTGCCGCCGCCCAAGCTTTCTGAAGGCTGTCATCTGCTTCCTGCTCAGTCTGGAACTGTTCCCTTGAGGCTGGGGTCACCAGTTCTTCCTCAGACTGTGGACTTGGGCTTGGTCCCTCTGGAAGCGATGTAGGTGATGGGGTTGTTTCCGTTGCTGGTGAACCGCTCTCCGCTGGTGCACCTGAGGGTATTTCAGGCTCTGGCTGAGCCTTTTGGGTATGGCTGTCTGTTGCTTCTGCCAGTTGTGGCTCGCTGGCGCCCACTGGCGTTGAGTTTGAAGATGTGGTTGCACTTGCTGGTGCTGGTTGCTGTTCCAGTTCCGGGCCTGGGACTGGAGATGCTGTGGCTGTTTCAGTGGTAGGCATGGAATCCGGGTCCACTACCTCTGTCTGGGTCTCTGGTAACACAGACGGGGCCTCTGTGGACGGCTCAGGAACAGGAATGGGTCTGGAAGCTTGCCTGGTTTGGCTACGTGTAACCATTCCCACTCTCTTGGCCCGCCTCACCTGGTTGGCCAAGTCTTCCCCCAGTAGCATGGGGATAGGATAATTGTCATAGACTGCAAAAGTCCACATTCCTGACCAGCCTTTGTACTGGACAGGCAGTTGAGCTGTAGGCAAGTCTACAGCTTGTGACATGAAGGGGTAAATTGTAACTTTGGCCTTTGGGTTGATGAATTTGGGGTCAACGAAGGATTGGTGGATAGCTGACACTTGTGCCCCCGTGTCTCTCCCCGCAGTAACCTTCTTTCCGCCCACTCTCAAATTTTCCCTTCGCTCCAAGGGTATTTGAGAGGCATCCGGGCCTGGGGATCTTTGGTGTGATGGTGGTGTAATGAATTGCACTCGCATGGTGTTCTTTGGACAGTTGGCCTTGATATGTCCCAGTTCATTACACTTAAAGCATCTTCCATCTGATGGGTCACTGGGCCGAGGTGAGTTACTGGAGACTGGTGAGGTGGAAGGGTAGGGTGTCTGTGGCTTTACTTGGGTGGTATGTGGGGTCTTTGGCTGTCCTCGGTTGTAGGGTTTATGGTCTGTGTGCCCCCTGGGGTAATCGTTCCCCTTGACAGTAGCTTTCTTGCTTTCTGCCAGTTCCATCCATTTGGCTCCAATCTCCCCCGCCTCAGCGAGATCTTTGGGTTTTCCATCTTGTATGTACCGTGTGATGTCTTCAGGAACACCATCCAAGAACTGCTCCATTTGTATGAGGAGGTGCAGTTCTTCCAAGGTTTGAACGTTGTTTCCTGTTATCCAGGCCTCATAGTTTTTTGCAATGTAGTAGGCGTGTTTGGGAAATGACACCTCTGGTTTCCACTTTTGGGTTCGGAAGCGCCGACGGGCATGATCTGGGGTTATCCCCATTCGGTATCTGGCCTTGGTTTGAAAAAGTTTATAGTCATTCATTTGCTGCTTAGGCATTTCAGCTGCCACCTCTGCTAAAGGTCCACTGAGCTGTGACCTCAATTCTACCATGTACTGGTCTTCGGGGATGTTGTACCCAAGACAGGCTCTTTCAAAATTTTCCAAGAAGGCCTCGGTGTCATCCCCTGCCTTGTAGGTGGGAAATTTCCTGTGCTGTGGAGCAATAATTGGCGCCAGGTTGTTAGGGTTGGCTGGCACATGCAGCCCAGCTTTTGCCAAGTCCAGTTCATGTTTTCTCTGTTTTTCCTTCTCTTCATTCTCTTTTTGTTGTTTTTCCATTTCTTTTTGTTGTTTTTCCATTTCTTTTTGGTGTTTTTCCATGTCTCGGCGGTGGGCCGCCTCTTCTTCTTCTAGTTTTCTTTTGTGTGCTGCCTCTCTTTCTCTCTCTCTTATTTCCATCTCTGTTTGTTTTATTTCCAGTTGTCGCCTGTGTTCAGCTTCTTTGAATTGCTCTTCGGCCTCAATTTTTGCCTTAGAAGTCATGATTCCTGTTTTCTTGTGTTGGGGTGCCCTCCGGTGTTTATCTTCTGAACTGCAGGTTCTCTGTTGCCTCCTGAAGTCTGCCTAGCAACAGTGCCTTTAGCTAATTTTCAATGTTAAGTAAACCTGAAAAACCACTTTATTTGCATTTATATAGTGCTGGTAATGACTCTCAATGGGAGTGCTATTGTGTGACAAAAGACCCTTAACAGTCTCTTAATGGCTTCTCGCTTAACATGCAAGCCACAAACTGCCAGAGAGAGCAGAAAAAAAAATTCTCTCTGGTTCCCTTTTAAAACCAACTGTTTCTCTCTGCTAAAAAGCCCTTAGCAGAGAAGAGAAAAATATAATATTCCTACTGGCTTCTGGATTCTGTCTATATCCCACCGCTGCCACCATGTCATAACCTTAGTCCCAGATTTGGACCTTAGCGTCCAAAATATGGGGGTTAGCATGAAAACCTCCAAGCTTAGTTACCAGCTTGGACCTGGTACTTGCTGCCACCACCCAAAAAATTAGAGTGTTTTGGGGCACTCTGGTCCCCCTGAAAAACCTTCCCTGGGGACCCCAAGACCCAAATCCCTTGAGTCTCACAACAAAGGGAAATAATCCTTTTTCCCTTCCCCCCTCTCTGTTCCCAGTCCTGGAAACAAAAGTACTTTCCTATTCCCCCAGAGGGAATGCAAAATCAGGCTAGCAAATCCAACACACAGATCTCCCTTGCTTTCTTCCTCCCACCAATTCCCTGGTGAGTACAGACTCAATTTCCCTGAAATTTCCCAGTAAAGAAAACTTCAACAGGTCTTAAACGAAAGCTTTATATAAAAAAGAAAGGAAAAATACATACAAATGGTCTCTCTGTATTAAGATGACACAATACAGGGTCAACTGCTTAAAAGAATATTGAATAAACAGCCTTATTCAAAAAGAATACAAATCAAAGCACTCCAGCACTTATATTCATGCAAATATCAAAGAAAAGAAACCATATAACTTACTAGCTGATCTCTTTGTCCTTACACTTAGAAACAGAAGACTAGAAAGTAGAAACTACTTCTCCAAAGCTCAGAGAAAGCAGGCAGACAGAAAACAAAGACTCAGACACAAACTTCCCTCCACCCAGAGTTGAAAAAAATCCGGTTTCCTGATTGGTCCTCTGGTCAGGTGCTTCAGGTGAAAGAGACATTAACCCTTAGCTATCTGTTTATGACAGGCCATCAATATGTCTGCTCTTCTTTATTGGGCCCACTTGACAAGTTGTATTGTCCTTTGCTCTGGCTCCCATTCCCTCTTCAACTGTTGTAGCTGTCTGGAGGTGGGTGTCTTCCAAGCCTCACTCATTCACACCTCATTCAGTCAATAGAGCAATTGATTACAGAGTGTGGGGGAAGATCTTATTCTACTTCTAGCAAAAAGGCACATGTTTTCTTTTACTTTAACTATACTATCCTTAGGGGCTATAACATTTGATACAAAGTTTTCTACCAATTCTCTATATAGGGATCTAATACAAAGTTGTATGAAAATAGAGAGGCACAATGCCAAGTCATATGAATTACAAAATAACATCATGCCGGATGCAATGTCATAAAGATAAAGATACTTAATACAAAATAACACAATGCAACGTTATAAAGATTTATAGAGATAGTTAATACAGAGATTTCTCTACATCACCACTTTACGAGTTGTGCAGGCCTGCTGACGGCATTCGCGGGGCTTCTTGCTCGTGTGGATTCTCTGATGCTGAATAAGGTGAGAGCTGCGATTGAAGGTTTTCCCGCACTCACTGCATTCATAGGACCCCTCCTGTGTGTGGATTCTCTGATGCCGAATAAGGTGTGAGCTGCGACTGAAAGTTTTCCCGCACTCACTGCATTCAGGAGGGAGAGGATAGCTCAGTGGTTTGAGCATTGGCCTACTAAACCCAGGGTTGTAAGTTCAATCCTTGAGGGAACCATTGGGGAATTGGTCCTGCTTTGAGCAGGGGGTTGGACTAGATGATCTCTTGAGGTCCTTTCCAACCCTTATAAGCTAGGATTCTATGATAGGATCTCTTCCCTGTGTGGATTCTCTGATGCCCAATAAGGTGCGAGCTGCGACTGAAAGTTTTCCCGCACTCATTGCATTCACAGGGCCTCTCCCCTGTGTGGATTCTCTGATGTTGAGAAAGGCCTGATCTGTAAGTGAAGTTTTTCCCACACTCAGCACATGTATTTTTTTTGCTTTTCCCTGCAGATTTCCTGCTGTATTCTGGTTTCCTTAAGGCCCTTCTGAGTTCCCTGACAGGAAATAAATTTATCCATTTTCTCCCCTGGCTGGTTTCCCTGCTCTTTTTCTGGTCTGTGCTGAACCTCACACGTCATTGCATCACCTGCTGTGATAGAGACAGAAACCTCAAACAGGGATGGAAAGGGGAAGGCCAAACCAAAACAAGTGCTGGAGAGAGGACAAATAAAAATCAGGAACTCAGCTCCCCCCAACAGGAGAGAGGAGGGGATCAATTCAGCCTTCACATCCCATCCAACTTCACAGGGGGAAGGGAGAAAGCTACTGCCCGGTGTCTGCTAGCATCTATAGGAAGCCTTGAGCTATATTTACCCTGCGGATGCGACCCCTGCTATGGACAATAATGAACTGAGAGACTTCCCAAGAGCTTTGTAGGGCATCCTAGATGTTTCCTTCAGGCACTTACAGATTCTGAGTTGGTTTAATGTTTCCTCATCTGTGCGGGGAGATCTCAGGATCTCTCTTTCCTCTGAACCCTGGAGCTCTGGGACCCATGGCTCTTCCCCTTGTTCCAGCTGGGAGATCATATCACGTTGGAAAACCAGAAACTCCGCTCAGATGAAAGAAAACAAAGGAGTTCAGTTGATTTCATACAACTTGATCATCAAAAACATTCTGTTAATTTATCTTCAGTGCTTAGTGTGACCTAGTGTGCCTGGGGCAGTCCTCACTGAAAATGCCAAGGTCAGAGCAGGCTGAAAAAGGGAGAGCAGATGCTCCCCATACTGGTGGTTAACACTGAAGTTAAACTCACTGACCAGTCACAAACTGTGCTTCTGATCCCACACACTGGTTAACGAGACTCTGAAAAAAGAAATCACACGGCCCCCTTTATTGCATGACAGTTCTCTGACTCCTAATCAGCAACTAGGTCCCGTACAGTGAGAGGTTATTTAAAAACTCTGCTCACTGTGATACAGCATGGCCAGAGGGCAGCAGGAGAGTGATCCTAATTGGATCCAGGAAGTGGGTGGGTAGAAGGTTAGCCACATTACCCAGGTTTGGATCTCATCCAAAATACCATGCTGCCAGCCAATCCTTTAGCAATTAAACTAAATGTTTAGAAGAAAGAACAAATGAAAGAATGAAGTTAAATTCCATCCTTCCAGACAATTCTTTAGCATCTAAACTAAAGGTTTAAAAGAAAGAAAGACAGAAAGAATTTAAATGGAAAAGCAGTCAGATACATTCCAAAATGGATATATCAGGTTCTTAGCAGTATTGGTGAGTTGCTGGCTTGAAAGTCTGTCTGGAACGCATCCACAGCTTGGATGGGTCATTCAGTCCTTTGTTCCAGGGTTCAGTTTGTAGAGAAGTTGCTCCAGAGGTAGGAAGGGGGATTGAAGACAAGATGCAGATGATGCAGCTGCGCTTTATATTCCTTTTGCCATGTGGCTTGTACTTCCTGTGTCCCAAACACAAGCTTCACAGCACATGGCATGGAAAAGCTTTGGAGGTTTCATTACACAGGCAAACCCCGGCATGTCTTGCTGACTCAATAGGTGTATCCCCTTGGTCCATAGGTTCATTGTACAGCTGATGACCCTCAATGGGCCATCAAACATGCTAGGCAATGTTGATGCCAATATGTCTGGGGGTGTCACCAGAAAAACTGCACAAGTCGGGAAATACAGATATACCTTACATATCTGTAACTCACAATACAAAGGTGATAGAAACATAGAAACAAAATTATCATACTTGCAAATCATAACATTTTCACTGACACTTTACATGGCATACCTAGCATGATTCTTTCCAATTTTATCAGATTATATTATTGTATTATTAATACCAAAGTGTCTCACAATTTCATGCAGTCTCACACTTGCTAAACTAGTGAATTCCCAGGACCAGTTCCCCAGGTCCTTGAGATGCCAAACATTGTGCTTATGAGGGATTGAAATACCCACATATCTGCTGGGAACACACACACAGACACTGTGTCAATCTGTACCCCTGTGTTCACTCTTCTAGAAAATTATGATCAATTTTGTACCCAGTATGGCTTGTGAGGTATCATTAGAAAACGCATAACCTACTGAATATTATCCTCCTGTTAAAATGTGTAGTAACACTGTATGTAAAATTGTGAGATTTTACAGTATGATATTAAGAAAAAGTTACAGTTCTGGGGAACACCCACAGACCAGTTCCTCAGAGACAGCAAGGCAAACAGCTGGTCAAACAGCCATTCTCCTGCAGCGGGAAGGTGTGAAGACATTAAGGGCTGGTCTACACTACGGGGGGAAATCGATCTTAGATACGCAAATTCAGCTACGTGAATAACGTAACTGAAGTCGAATATCTAAGATCGGATTACTCACCCATCCTCACCGCGCGGGATCGATGTCCGCGGCTCCCCCTGTCAAATCAGCAACTCCGTTGGGGTTGGTGTTGTTCCGGAATCGATATAAGCGCGCTCGGGGATCGATATATGGCGTCTAGATGAGACGCCATATATCGATCCCCGAGCAATCGATTTTAACCCGCCGATACGGTGGGTAGTCTAGATGTAGCCTTACATTCCATCACAGGGACCTATTGAGGCTGTTGTGGAAAACGACCACAGGATTAATATTTGAATCAGCTCAGCCTGAGGCTCTTTTCTTGGTTACAAGCACGCAGGGGGCGACAGCTATTGGAATACTGTTCCTGAGCTAAAAATCACACAAGCCTTTTACAGCTTAAAACCACAAACAATGACACATACGTTGTACGTTAATTTCCTTATTTGGAATATATTGCAAAATATGATGCAGGTCAAAAGCAAGCTGAACAATCAGTTTTCCATATTTGGCCTTTCCTGTTATTTTATTACACCTGGTGATATGGGAGCAAGACTCTCCATGTCTCAAGAAATGTCACTACCAACCTAGGCCATTTTCACATGCTGGGGTGCAATCCAGATCAGCGAGGAGTTGTGTCATCTGTAATCCTGGGTGAGATTCAGTGTTCTGCTGCTGGAGCTCCCCTGTCTGGATACTCCCAGCCAGCGTTCAAGGACGCACTGAGTGTCTGTATGATAAGTAACCCTGGACTGGCAGCTCTGACTCCAGCCGCCTGCTTGTTACACCCCAAGCACATTCTGGTTTGGGTAGAGAAGGCTCAGGGTTTGAGAGAAGGCTGGGGGTAAGAAGCTTCTGTTCATTATGCTGGACCTAACCCCAGTTTTACTTGAGTAAAGAGGAGATATTGGACATTGTGTGATGCTGCTCCTGTGCTCTGTTCCCAAAGTGTTCTGCAGCAGAGGAGGGTCTCTGGTAGTATGTATGTTACTGGCCTATTGGGGTGATGCTGAAACAGGACAGGGTACAGATGGCATTGTGGGGGGTGGCATGAACCTTCACTCTTCATTTCCCCTTCCAAGAACAGAAGGGACAGGAATCCTTACCCAGCAAGACCATCGTCTCATAGTTCCCCGCATGAAATCTCTGTAGAGGGCTCTCTGAGTGGGGTCCAGCAGAGTCCCCTCTTCCCTGGAGAAATACACAGCCACTTCCTCCAAGGTCACCGGCCCCTGAAAGAGCAGGAGTCCAATACTCAGTACCTGCTGACCCACTCACAACCCCACTATTCACGGAACAGCAGCACCAGGGAAATGGAAGCTCCGGGAGGCACATGTTTAACAGAGTCCCACCCCACCTTGCTTACAGCAGCCAGGAGGCATCAGAGGGTAGAAAGAGAGAACCTTTGTGTCTCCCATCTGACAGACAGAAGCAGGGTCTTCACATTTATCACATAGCTACTAGCCAGAGCTTAATATAGGAGATGGGGATGTCTCTGGACCCTGATAGTGGCTCCCTGGTAGGAATCCAAGCACTCTCCAAATAAAATATATGGAGAAAGGGGAAGTCATCATAAAGAATAGAAGTTAGAAGGTCAGAATTGTAGTGCCCCATTAACAAAGGTTTAGAGAAAATAGAGCCTATCAAACTAACGGGATATCCTTATTGGATGAGATCAAAAGTTTGGTTGCAGCTAATAGTATTGATGTAATATACCTAAACTTCCGTAAGGGACATGACTTGATTAGCACAATATTTTTACTAAAAAAAACTAGAATGATACAAAATAAACGCGGCATACATTAAATAGATTAAAGAAACTCTGAATAGTAAATGGGGAACCATGATCAAGTGGATTCTTTCTAGCAGTTCCTGCAGGGATTGGTTCTTGGCCCTGTGCTATTTAACATTCTTATCCATGACTTAGAAGAGAGTACAAAATCATCACTGATAAAGTTTACAGTTGCCACAAAGATTGGGTTTGGTGGTAATTAATGAAATGTCAGTAGATTCAGGCTCCATCGCTGAGAGTCTGGGAAGTTGTCCCAGCCCTGGCTGGAGGGTATTTCCTGTTCCACAAAGAGGGGAAGTTCCATTCCAACTCCTGTGCCTTGAAATTAGGACCTATCTGACACTACACCCCCATATTCATCATAGTGGTATGATTATAATATGGTTAGGACATAATTATGATCTATTTTGTAGAAGATGCATCATGTGTGGTGTCACTGGAAAAGTTCTGATTTGCTGAATATGATTATCCTATTTGTGTGCACATATCATGTTCGTATCTGAAGTTATGGATATTGACTCTGTATCTGTATTTCAAATGTGCTTACTCTGGGTAACACCCACAATGAGCCTTTCAGGTACAACAATGAAGAAGCCAGACAGTGCTGATGGCCTCAACAAAGACAATGGACTGTGGAAGAGCTAGCCTTCCTGTGAATGTTTCAGCCAGCCTATGAGTCATGGCTACTATGACTCAGCAGGGCCTGTGACCAGACCACATGACACTAACTCCATTTTAGTACCTGTATTTTTCCACAAACTGGACTAGGAACTGAGTTTGGAACAAAAGGTTCCCACCATATGGAAATAGCTACATAAGGTGGGTGTGACATCATCCTTGGCCTCATTCTCCACACAAGAGAACTTCTGGAAACACCTGAGAAACAAAAACGGATGTGGGGGAAGTGCTGCTCCCAGGATCAAGAGATTTCTAGCTTGTGTATGGAAACTTGGGGGACTGCTTGTACCATCAGTCAGGGTGAGAAATTGCTAATTCAAATTCTATCCATCTAGCATGTTAGACTTAGTCTGAGTTTTGGTTATTTGCTAAATAATCTGCTTTGATCTGTTTGTTATCACTTATAATCACTTAATCTATCTTTCTGCAGTTAATAAACTTGTTTGATGCTTTATCTTAACCAGCGTATTTTGAGTGAAGTGTCTGGGGAAAATCTCAGCTTGTTGTGCACATCTGTCCCATATCGAGGGGAAGGGGAACTACATTAATGAGCTTGTATTATAGAGATCCCTGTGTACTATAATATGGTATCATTCTGGATTTATACTACAGCAAGTGTGCAAGGTTGGGGAGTGGGAAATTGGCTCTTGTCTTCTATCTGTCCTTGAGTGGCTTAGGTAACGCACTCAGGTAGCTTAGTTGGCTGCATGGCGCCACCTGCTGTTGTGTTGGGTGATAACAGGCCCTGGAGAGGCTGGCGAAATCTCCAGCAAAGCAGTGTGAGAAGGGCCAGCCCAGCGTGAGGGTTAGAGGACACAGCAGTTCCCAGAAGCTCCACAAACTGCCTCCTGGGGGGTGACAACCCATCACGCCCTACACTACACAAGTCTCAGCAGGTTTGTCACATGCTGTCCCCTCCCTTTCTCCACCCGAGATATTTCCTGCTTCCCACCACCTCTAGCAATTCCCACCCTCTTATGCATTTACTGCTCCTCAACCTCCAAGCAGAGCCCGCCACCCTGATAATCTCTTACCTGAGCCAGCTCCATTGCAGCCATTTCCTTGCCCCTGGGAGGACGAGATGATCTGCAGCGAAACATGGATGTTATTCTCTGGCCTGCCGGGGTGAAAAGTGCAAGGTGTGAGAATTCAGGACTAGGCTTTTGTCCATTCCCCAAGCCGATTCCCCCCAGCTTTTCCCCTGCTAATGCACATTCTAGGTTCTAGCACACTGTGAAGCACAGAGTGACCTTATTCCAGTACAGGCCTAGCCCCCTCCCACCAGGGTGTAACCCTCTGACACATGGGGAAAACCCTCCCAGTAACAGTCTCTCTCTTACACGTATCAAGTTTGCGGACAACACCAAGCTGGGTGGGGTTGTAAGTGCTTTGGAGGATTGGATTAAATTCAAATGATCTGGACAAACGGGGAGAAATGATCTGAAGTAAATAGGATCAAATTCAGTAGAGACAAGTGCAAAGTACTCCACGTTGGAAGGAACAATCGGAGGCCAGAGAAGAGCAGAAACAAAGGAGTCACTTTGGGGGATTCTCCCTGTCATTGTCCCCAAGGCAGCTGTCTCAGGTTTACAAAGGTGTTTCATGTTCCAGCCTTTGTACAGTCTCTCCTGGGAGTGCCCCTTTCATGGACTGGGCCTAGTTTAGTTTTTGGTAGTTAACAAGCTTGGTTTATTGTTCATCTAACCAGTATGTGTGGATTGAAGTGTGTTGGAAACTCTGTTTGGGATAACAAGCTGGTGCATGTCATTTTCCGCTGATGAAATGACAGACTTCATATGAGCTTGGGTCGTTCAGTAGCGTGCTGGACAGTGCAAGATGCACATTTCTGGGGGAAAGTTGGGCACTTGAGAATTTGCTGGTTTTCTCCTGAGGTGTAATTCATGAATGGCTGTCTAGCAGCACTCAATACTGTGTAGCTGGGAGTGAGTTACATGCTGCAGACTGTGTGTTAATTGGCTAAGAGGGGCTGTTCTCGCGGGAAAACAGTGGAAAAGGCACCCCATGCTGGAGGACTGAGGTACAGCTATTTAACAGTCCAGATTGTACTCTGGGTAACATCACAGACACTCATTATGACAGAGCCTCTTACACACAGAGAGAGTAAATCCATGTCCCAGAAATCGAAGACTCCAGACAGAGGGCAAGTGTCCCTGGCACTGCTTCTTGCTGACAGAGAGGTTCAGAGACAGTGCGAGATCCTGGGGAAGCTGGGAACAGGAAGCATGGGCTGGCGGGGTTTCGGTGGAGAAAGGGAACAGGAAGGGCAGGGAAATTAACTGAATCCAGGATCTCAGCAGTACTAGATGACAGGATAGCACATAGTGCAGCCCATTGGAAAACACAATCCCAACTATACATACAAAATGATGGGGTCTAAATTAGTTGTTTCCACTCAAGAGAGTGATCTTGGAGTCACTGTGGATAGTTCTCTGAAAACATCCACTCAATGTGCAGCAGCAGTGAAAAAAAGTGAACAATGTAGGAAATAATTAAGAAAGTGATAGATATGACAGAATATCTCATAGATCATATTTGTAAAAACAGCAAATAAATCCATGATACACCCACATCTTGAATACTGCATGCACATGTCACCCCATCTCAAAATAGAAATATTGGAATTGGAAAAGGTTCAGAAAAGGGCAAGAAAAATGATTAGGGGTATGGGACAGTTATGCCAGACCTAACCCCCAGTTTCACTTGAGCAAACAGGAGATATTTGACACTGTGCAATACGGCTCCTGTGCTCTGTTCCCAAAGTGTTCTGCAGCAGAGGAGGGTCTCTGGTATTATGTGTGTCACTGGACTATTGGGGTGATGCTGAAACAGGACAGGGTACAGATGGCATTGTGGGGGTGGCGTGAACCTTCACTCTTTATTTCCCCTTCCAAGAACAGAAGGGACAGGAACCCTTACCCAGCGAGGTCACAGTCTCATAGTTCTCCTGCATGACATCCCAGTAGAGGGCTCTCTGAGTGGGGTCCAGCAGAGCCCACTCTTCCCTGGTGAAATACATAGCCATCTCCTTGAAGGTCATCAGCCCCTGAAAGAGTAAGAGTCCAACCCTAAGGACTTCCTGCCCCACTATTTGTGGCAGAGAAGAGTGAATCAAATGGAAGCTCTGGGTGGATCATAGTCAGGAGAGTCCCACCTCGACCTGGCTCAGAGTATCCAGCAAATGCCAGGGTGAGAGGATGAAGAGAGAGCCCCTTATCTCTCCCAGCATATCCATCACCCCCCTACTAGCCACTGACTGATACAGGAGATGGAGCCCCTAGCAGGGTCCAGGGAGAGCTCGCTGGTAGGATGCCCAACACCCTCCTCATTGTGAGGAGTGGGATATGAAGGGAGAGGCAGCTCCAATAAGCCTGACTCATGGGTGTCCCCT
This sequence comes from Gopherus flavomarginatus, assembly GCF_025201925.1. Classification (NCBI taxonomy): domain Eukaryota; kingdom Metazoa; phylum Chordata; order Testudines; family Testudinidae; genus Gopherus; species Gopherus flavomarginatus. The sequence continues at coordinate 954,453 of NW_026115070.1, forward strand.
TTATATCTCACAGTAGCTGATGGTTAATGAGGTCAGGCTCCAGCACTAGGAGTCTGGTCAGTTTGACTAGCTCCATGTAGGTGGGTTATTTTCTCTCTTCACAAATTAGGGCATTTCCACCTCCAAACCTCCTGGGTCTGTTCCTAGAATCTAGGCCACTTAGTAAATAACTCCCAGCAGGTCTGCCACACCCTGGCCTCCTCCTTTCCCCACGCTGTGAATTTCCTGCCCCGCTCCAACCTCCAAACCAGACTCTGCAAACCTTCCCACCTCTGGTGTATTTTGCTCTCCCTTTCCTCCAGCAGGAACCCACCAGCAACCCCCCGATAATCTCTACCTGGACTGACTCCACTGCAGCCATTTCTCTCCCTGTCCCACGCCAGGCTGGGATGAGCTGGAGCAAAACATTCTGCAGCCTGTCTGGGGGAGAAGGGCAGTTGTGGGCGTTTCACAACCGGTTTTAGTTAATTTCACATCACAATTCCCCCAGGCCCTTTCCCTGCAGACAGACACCCTAGATTCTGTCATGCTGGGAAATGCTCAATCTGTTTATTACAATTTAGACCTGGCCCCTCCTGCCAGGCTAAGTCCACAGACACATTTTTAACCTCCCTTCTCTCTCCCCTCACCCCTTCTCTGAACACAAGGCTAGAAAAGAGCAGAACCAAAGGAGTCACTGTGGGGGATTCCCTCAGACACTGACCCCACGGCAGCCACACCCAGCAGGGGGAATATGGAGTCAGGAACTGGCTTTTGCTCTGTCTGATCCTTGTTTTGTTCACTGGAAAGTGGTTCTGCCCCAGGATGCAGCAATACATGTGTCTGGGTGGACTAGAGAGCTGGAAATCTCTCCCCCACATTCATTTCTCCCACTGCCCCTTTCAGTCTCTCCTTCCCCTGTCCTCTCTCCCTGCCCCTCTGGCTGGGACAGTCCCATTCCTGGGGGCTTTGCTCTCCCATGGCTGGATTTCCTCCTGGCCACCGCTAATGGGAGGAGAAATGAGGTGGTGGTGTTTGTGCAGAGTCACTTTCTTGCCAGACCCTAGGACATTCCCTGAGGTCTTTCAGTTACCTGGAGACTCTGGCTCAGAATTTAGTAGTAACAGGGCCCAGGACTGCCCTAGGGGGCTAGGACCAGCTGCAGAAAGTCATCCCCTGGGCCGGGCAGAGAAGAAGCTTTAATTAAGGTCACTTCCCAGCACAGAGCCCCACTGGGGGAGCAGCAGCTGCCAAGCCTGGTCTCCCAGATCACAATGGAGGCTGCAGCATCTGACCCAGGAAGCTGAACCCCAATATCCTGAGCAGAGAGGGACGGAGTGTATGAGCAGCTTCCCTCCTTTAGCTCTCTGGGGAGAGCAGCTAATGGGAGCCCCTCCTCACAGGGAGAATGGCTGATCTCATTTGACCCACTGTCCATCTGGAATCACTCCTTGTCTTTCCATACATGTATCAGAGGGTAGCCGTGTTAGTCTGGATCTGTAAAAGCAGCAAAGAAATCCTGTGGCACCTTATAGACTAACAGAGGTTTTGGAGCATGAGCTTTCGTGGGTGAATACCCACTTCCTCAGATGCATGTAATGGAAATATCCAGGGGCAGGTATATATATGTGTGCTAGCAAGCAAGCTAGAGATAACGAGGTCAGTTCAATCAGGGAGGATGAGGCCCTGTTCTAGCAGTTGAGGTGTGAAACCAAGAGAGGAGAAACTGGTTCTGTAATTGGCAAGCCATTCACAGTCTTTGTTCAATCCTGAGCTGATGGTGTCAAATTTGCAGATGAACTGAAGCTCAGCAGTTTCTCTTTGAAGTCTGGTCCTGAAGTTTTTTTTGCTGCAGGATGGCCACCTTTAAGGTCTGCTATAGTGTGGCCAGGGAGGTTGAAGTGCTCTCCTACAGGTTTTTGTATATTGCCATTCCTAATATTCCTAATAATTCCCTCACCTAGTGCCAGGGATCCCCTCCCCCAGCTCTGTGTTCCCGGGCACATCACACGATCCATTGTCTACAGCCAAGCACTGAGGTACAACCGCATCTGCTCTGACCCCTCAGACAGAGACCAACACCTACAAAATCTCCACCCAAGCGCTGGGAAAAAGTGAGATAAGAGAGAAGCTGCATTCCTGGCATAGTACCAGATGTGCTGTGTTCGGGCAGCTCCTTCGAAGAACTGATAAGAGTCCTAGTTTCCCAGCCTCCTTGTTTTCGCTCCCTGGTTTGTTCTTTGTTGTTTTTAACTCCCCTACATTTCTAACTTTAGGCATGCATGTATACTAAAGGTGTCTAGTTTCTAGTTGTTAGAAGAAGGGGGTGGGTTGCTCCAGTGAATAATTTATGACGCGACGGAACTGTCTACATAGGCTTATACTAAGATGTAAAGAGCAGGCTGGTTCTCTCTGGAGACGAGCTGCTCTCTATTGATGCGTGCACTTGTCAATAAAGAGCTTTTGATCGGACCTTGCTGGTGTTGCCTGTCTCTCTCGCGGTCAGACAACGAACTTTGCCGTCTGGGTTAGAGTCCCTGACATAAGTATAATCTAATATCTCATTGAAAGGTGACAGGGCCAGAAAGAGTTAATTAACTCACCTCACCGACTGACCTGACCCGTGGGTGAACCTTAGAAACTGGTTAACAAGATATGTAAATGAACAGAGCTTTGAAATGCAAGTCTGCAGTGTTAGAGGTAGAAGGGGAGGTGTTTGCTCAGGTCTTGTGATGTCAGCAACAAGTCTTGTCTATTGCTCTAGTTTTAATTCAAAGAGCAAAAAAAGAATATTAACATTTATGATGATACTTGAGTGAAATAGTATTATTGTCTGTGTCTCTTTGAAGGTTGTGGTAATCTGTATCTGAACTGTTTGATGGATGTACTAATTGCCAGGATGTTTGGAAGAAGAGTTAAGCCTATTGTTTTCTCAGGCTGAAAGGCTGCTGGAAATGTTTAAGAACCTGGGACACGATCCTTCTTCATCTCAGATCTGCTTTGGGTTTCAAGAGGGGAACCCTTAAGCCACAAGGATTGAGATCCCCAGTCATTGACTGGAGCCACCCTGAATATGGACAGTGGATTATAACCTATGGACTATTTCTAAAAGGACTTTTGGCAACTACAAGCTCATGTCTACTTTGTATCTGAACCTCAAAATTGAATTCAAGTCTATATGTCTATTAATCTTTTAACCAACACTCTCTCTCTCTCTTTTCTTTTCTAATAAATTTTAGCTTAGTTAATAAGAATTGGCTATAGCATGTATTTTAGGTAAAATCTAAGTTATAATTGAACCTGGTTATGTGGCTGATCCTTTGGGATCGGAAGAATCTTTTCTTTTATATGATGAAGTAAGATTTTAAGGAATCATCATCATATCTAACAGGTGTGTCTGGACGGAGGCCTGAGGCTGGGTACTTTAAGGGAACTGCGTGGTTTAAACTTCTAAGTAACCAGTGAGGTACTACAGAAGCTGTTTTGTGCTGGCTTGGTAAATCTAAGTATTGAAATAACCAGCAGCGTTTGGGATTTGTCTGCCCTGTTTTGTTTGCAATTCACTCTGATTGAGTGAGCTGAGCTGGCTCCCACGGGCAGCACCGTCACACCTACAGCCAGGCTGCAGAGGTCCGGGGGATCTTAGGGGCCTTGGGGTGCACAGATACTTATGTCCAGGCCATAGCGGTCCCTGGGGGGCTTAGAGAGTTTGGGGGGACACAGATACCAATCTCCATGCTCTATGGTCCGATGGGGGCTTAGAGGGTTCGTGGGGGGCACATATTCCTACATCCAGGCTGTAGGGTTACCAGGGGGGCTTAGGGGGTTAGTGGGGGGCAAAGATACCTACGTCCAGGCTGGAGGCATCCTGGGAGTCTTAGGGGATTTGTGGGGGCCAAAGACACCTATGATGTCCAGGCTGTAGGGGTACCAGTGGGTTTTAGGGGTTCGAGTGGGCACAGATACGTATGTCCAGGCTGTATCGTTCCCAGGGGGAGTTAGAGGTTTCGTGAGGGGCACAGATATCTACGTCCAGATTGTAGATGTCCTGAGGGGGGGGTTAGGGGGATTGTGGGAGTGCAAATACCTATGTCCAGGCTGTAGGGGTTCCTGGGGGCTTAGAGGGTTTCTGAGGGGCACATATACCTACGTGCACACTGGAGTGTTGCAAGGGGCTTATGGAGTCTATATGGGGAACAGATACCAATGTTCTGGCTGTATAGGTCCCTCGGAGGCTTAGGGGGTTTGTGGGGGGCACAGATACCTAAGTTCAGGCTGGAGGGATCTCTGAGTGTCTTAGGTGTTTGGTGGGAGGCACAGATACCTACGTCCAGGCTGCAGGGGTCTCGGAGGGGCTTAGGGTCTGTCACGGAGTGTGGGGGAGTCCGGTCCTGCACCCCTCTTCCTGGGACTCACAGTGACTCTCAGCCAGTCAGTAAAACAGAAGGTTTATTGGACAACAGGAGCGAAGGATACAGCAGAGCTTGGAGGCACAAGCAGGACCCCACAATCAAGTCCTTCTAGGGGTTCAGGAAACTTAGTTCCCAGTTTGGGAATCCCTGAATTCAAACCACCCAGACCAAAACCGAAACTGAACTAACCCAACTCCCTCCAGCCGGCCATTTGCTGTGTCCAGCTTCCCGGGCAAAGGTGCTGACCCCTCCCCCCGCCTAGCTCAGGTTACAAGCTGAGCACGTGTCCGGTCCTAAAGTCACCCCCTGCTCTCCCATCCCCCACACAGACAGTCCCTACTCCATCACAGTAAAGCACAGAGCATTTCCCGCATGGAGCAACAGTGACACCATGTGGCCACGCACGGTAACGCACAGAACATTTCCCATATGGAGCAACTGTGACACCGTGTGGCCAGGCAGGGTAATGCACAGAGCATTTCCTGGATGGAGCAACAGTGATTCCATGTGGCCACGCAGGGTAATGCACAGAGAATTTCCTGGATGGAGCAACAGTGATTCCATGTGGCCACGCAGGGTAATGCACAGAGAATTTCTCTCATAGAGGAACAGTGACAACATGTGGCCATGCAGGGTAATGCACAGAGCATCATGCCTATGTAGAGGCTGTAGAGATCCCTGGGGGCTTAAGGGTCGTGGGGGGCACAGATAGCTACGTCCAGGCTGGAGACATTCTGGTGGGCATTAGGGGCTTCATGAGGGGCACAAATATCTACGTCAGGGCTGGAGAGGTCCCTGGATGGCTTAGGGGGTTGTGGTGAGCATAGGTACATATGTCCAGGCTGCAGGGGTCCCAGAGGGACTTAGGGGGTGTCACGTAATGTGGTGGAATCTAGCCCTGCACCCCTCTTCCTGGGACACACCGTGACTCAGCCAGCCAGTAAAACAGAAGGTTTTTTTGGCCAACAGGAACGAAGGATACAGCAGGGCTTTTGGGCACAACTAGGACCCCTCAATCGAGTCCTTCTGGGGGTTCAGGAAGCTTAGTTCCCAGTTTGGGATTCCCTGAATTCCAACAACCCAGCTCCAAACCAAAACTGAACTAACTCCCTCCAGCCAGCCCCTTCCTTTATTCAGCTTCCTGGGCAAAGGTGCTGACCCCCTCCCAGCTGCCTAGCTTAAGTTACAGGCTTAGGTCCTGTCCCTCACCTAAAGTCACCCGCTGCTCTCCCATCCCCCACACAGACAGTCCCCACTCCATCACAGTAATGCCCAGAGCATTTCGCGCATGGAGCAACAGTAACACTGTGTGGCCATGCAGGGTAATGCCCAGAGCATTTCCTGCATGGAGCAAGAGTGACACCGTGTGGCCACACAGGGTAATGCACAGAGCATTTCCCGCATGAAGCAACATTGACACCTTGTGACCACACCAGGTAATGGACAGAGCATTTCCTGCATGGAGCAACAGTGACACCATGTGGCCATGCAGGGAAATGCACAGAGCATTTCCTGGATGGAGCAACAGTGATTCCATGTGGCCACGCAGAGTAATGCACAGAGCATTTCTCTCATAGAGGAACAGTGACAACATGTGGCCATGCAGGGTAATGCACAGAGCATCACGCCTATGTAGAGGTTGTAGAGATCCCTGGGGGACTTAGGGGTCATGGGGGGCACAGATAGCTACGTCCAGGCTGGAGACATTCTGGTGGGCATTAGGGGCTTCATGAGGGGCACAAATATCTACGTCAGGGCTGGAGAGGTCCCTGGATGGCTTAGGGGGTTGTGGTGAGCATAGATACATACGTCCATGCTGTAGTGGTCCCTGGGGGTTTAAGGAGTTGGTAAGGGTCACAGAAATCTACGTATGGTCTGGAGGGGTCCCTGGGGACTTAAGGGTTTGTGGTTGCGCAGATACCTACGTACCGGTTGGAGGGGGCCCTGGGGAGCTTAGGGGGTTTGTGTGGCGTACACATAGCTATAACCAGGCTTGTGGGGGCCCTATGGGTCTTAGAAGGCTGGTGGGGGGCAGAGATACCTATGTAGGGACTGGAGAAGTCCTGGGGAGGGCTTTGGGGGTTCCTGGAAGTCACAAATATCTACGTCCAGGCTGGAGGAGTTCTGGGGGTATTAGGGAGTTGTGCGTGGGCACAGATACCTATATCGAGGCTGTAGGGGTCCTGGGTTGCTTTGGGGAATTTTGGGGTACAGATACCTACTTCCATGCTGTAGGGGTCGCTGGGAGGATCAGTGGGTTCGTGAGGGTGCACAGATATCTACGTCCGGTCTATAGGGATCCTGGGGGGGGGTTTAGGGGTTTGTAAGGGGCACAGATACATTCATCCAGGCAAGAGGGGTCCTAGGGACCTTAGTGGGTTCATGCTGGGCACAGATACCTGCGTCTAGGCTGGAGGGGTTTTGGGGGTCTTAGGAGGGTTGTGTGGGCACAGGTACCTATGTCGATGCTGGAGGGATCCTGTCATGTCTTAGCGGATTCGTGGGGTCAGAGATACCTACATCTAGGCTGGAGGGGTTCCGGGGGGATTAGGTGTGTTTGGGGGTGGAACAGATACCTACATCCTGATGGTAGGTGGCCCTGGGTAGCTTAGGCGGTTTTTGTCGGTCACAGATACAAACATCCATGCTGTAGGGGTCCCGAGGGACTTTGTGGGGCTCTAGGGGTCACAGATACCTACCTACAGTCTGGAAGGTTCCTGTGGGTATTAAGGGGTGTGTGGGGCATACAGATGCCTACATCTGGGCTTGTGGGTTCCCTGGGGGGCTTAGAGGTTTGTGGAGAGCACAGATACCATTATCCAGGCTAGATGGGTTCTGGTGGGATTAGGGGGTTGTGGGGGGCACAGATACCTATGTAAGCAGAAGCAGGATGAACTCTACCCTCCCATCTGGTGGTGAATTATGGCAAGTGTGGAAAAGGATTTCAGGGTCTGATCATGTTTGCATAGACACACTCACCGTGCGTGACACGGCCACGGCAGCCTGGGATGGTTACTTTGGCAGCTATGGTATCCCCAGTTTATTTGTTGTTGGGGTGTGAGATGTGGAGTGTTGTCACCCTGATTGTGTGGATGAGGAACTGTGAAACAGCTTTGAGACAGGGATTCTCACCATCAGTTGAGTGGCACTCACTAGACAAGGGAGTGGGCTCGTTGGTTGAGCTAGAGTCACCAATTGCACTTTATTTCTTTTAACAGTTGAATAGCAGTGTTGATTTTTTATTCTCTTAAAAGTTGAGTTTCTAGGTTCTTGAACTGAAATCAGTGAAAAGATGTATTAGCTTGTGGGGAACTCTGAAACTGTATAGCAGAACACAGTAGTTGACAGACAAGAGCAGTTTGAGGGAGTGTCCCACGGAGTGAGGTGAGTCTAGCAGTTTTGGGGGATAGCTGGAGCAGAACACAGGTCGGCTGGCAGAGCAGCTGGTGGACCGAGCCGAGCAATTTGTGGGGAAGGCAAAAGCAGAATCCCATGGAGAGGCAGAGCAGTCAGCAGTGGACCACATAATGTGCCCCTTTCTACTCAGGCTGGCAGGGGAAAAAGCCCTGCAGATAGACTCTTGAAGTCTGGGGTTGCGCAACTGTGGGTGATTTTGGGGTTGCTGGACTCTTGAAACGTTGGAGATATTGGACTTTGGAGCCTTGGGGTGATTTGGGGATTGCTGGACTCATGAGCCCAGGGAAAAGGACACGGCCTAGTTGAGGTGTTTTCCCAATTTAATGCTATGTTGTTTATCTCACGTTATTAAACATTTTCTGCTACACCCAGACTCTGTGCTTGCGAGAGGGGAAGTATTGCCTCTTTGAGGCACCTAGGAGTGCGTATGTAAAATTTTCCCATGTCACTGGGTGGGGGCTCGAGCTGGTTTGCATTACATTGTAGGCAAGGGACCCCTATGTATTGAACCCAGTCCTTGCTGCTATCAGTTCGGCCTGGCAGAAGGGTTCCACCTACGTCCAGGCTCAAGGGGTGCCTGGGGGGCTTAGGGAGTTCGTGGGGGGCACAGATATCTAGGTCCAGGCTGTAGGGGGTCGGGGGGGGCTCAGGAGTTTGGTGGGGGGCACAGATACCTACGTCCAGGCTGCAGGGGTCCCAGAGGGACTTAGGGGGTGTCACGTAGTGTGGTGGAATCTGGCCCTGCACCCCTCTTCCTGGGACACACAGTGACTCAGCCAGCCAGTAAAACAGAAGGTTTTTTTGGCCAACACGAACGAAGGATACAGCAGGGCTTTTGGACACAACCAGGACCCCTCAATCGAGTCCTTCTGGGGGTTCAGGAAGCTTAGTTCCCAGTTTGGGATTCCCTGAATTCCAACAACCCAGCTCCAAACCAAAACTGAACTAACTCCCTCCAACCAGCCCCTTCCTTTATTCAGCTTCCTGGGCAAAGGTGCTGACCCCCTCCCAGCTGCCTAGCTTAAGTTACAGGCTTAGGTCCTGTCCCTCACCTAAAGTCACCCGCTGCTCTCCCATCCCCCACACAGACAGTCCCCACTCCATCACAGTAATGCCCAGAGCATTTCGCGAATGGAGCAACAGTAACACTGTGTGGCCATGCAGGGTAATGCCCAGAGCATTTCCCCCGTGGAGCAACAGTGACACCATGTGGCCACACAGGGTAATGCACAGAGCATTTCCTGCATGGAGCAAGAGTGACACCGTGTGACCACACAGGGTAATGCCCAGAGCATTTCCCGCATGGAGCAAGAGTGACACCGTGTGGCCACGCAGGGTAATACACAGAGCATTTCCTGCATGGAGCAACAGTGACACCATGTGGCTATGCAGGGAAATGCACAGAGCATTTCCCGCATGCAGCAACATTGACACCTTGTGACCACACCAGGTAATGCACAGAGCATTTCTCTCATAGAGGAATAGTGTCAACATGTGGCCATGCAGGGTAATGCACAGAGCATCACGCCTATGTAGAGGCTGTAGAGATGCCTGGGGGACTTAGGGGTCGTGGGGGCACATATAGCTACGTCCAGGCTGGAGACATTCTGGTGGGCATTAGGGGCTTCATGAGGGGCACAAATATCTACGTCAGGGCTGGAGAGGTCCCTGGATGGCTTAGGGGGTTGTTGTGAGCATAGATACATACCTCCATGTTGTAGTGGTCCCTGGGGGTTTAAGGAGTTGGTAAGGGTCACAGAAACCTACGTATGGTCTGGAGGGGTCCCTGGGGGACTTAAGGGTTTGTGGTTGCGCAGATACCTACGTACCGGTTGGAGGGGGCCCTGGGGAGCTTAGGGGGTTTGTGTGGCGTACACATAGCTATAACCAGGCTTGTGGGGGCCCTATGGGTCTTAGAAGGCTGGTGGGGGGCAGAGATACCTATGTAGGGACTGGAGAAGTCCTGGGGAGGGCTTTGGGGGTTCCTGGAAGTCACAAATATCTACGTCCAGGCTGGAGGAGTTCTGGGGGTATTAGGGAGTTGTGCGGGGGCACAGATACCTATATCGAGGCTGTAGGGGTCCTGGGGTTGCTTTGCGGAATTTTGGGGTACAGGTACCTACTTCCATGCTGTAGGGGTCGCTGGGAGGATCAGTGGGTTCGTGAGGGTGCACAGATATCTACGTCCGGTCTATAGGGATCCTGGGGGGGGGTTTAGGGGTTTGTAAGGGGCACAGATACATTCATCCAGGCAAGAGGGGTCCTAGGGACCTTAGGGGGTTCATGCTGGGCACAGATACCTGCGTCTAGGCTGGAGGGGTTTTGGGGTCTTAGGAGGGTTGTGTGGGCACAGATACCTATGTCGATGCTGGAGGGGTCCTGTCATGTCTTAGCGGATTCGTATGGTCAGAGATACCTACATCTAGGCTGGAGGGGTTCCGGGGGGATTAGGTGTGTTTGGGGGGGGAACAGATACCTACATCCTGATGGTAGGTGGCCCTGGGTAGCTTAGGCGGTTTTTGTCGGTCACAGATACAAACATCCATGCTGAAAGGGTCCCGAGGGACTTTGTGGGGCTCTAGGGGTCACAGATACCTACCTACAGTCTGGAAGGTTCCTGTGGGTATTAAGGGGTGTGTGGGGCATACAGATGCCTACATCTGGGCTTGTGGGTTTCCTGGGGGGCTTAGAGGTTTGTGGAGAGCACAGATACCATTATCCAGGCTTGATGGGTTCTGGTGGGATTAGGGGGTTGTGGGGGGCACAGATACCTATGTAAACAGAAGCAGGATGAACTCTACCCTCCCATCTGGTGGTGAATTATGGCAAGTGTGGAAAAGGATTTCAGGGTCTGATCATGTTTGCATAGACACACTCACCGTGCGTGACACGGCCACGGCAGCCTGGGATGGTTACTTTGGCAGCTATGGTATCCCCAGTTTATTTGTTGTTGGGGTGTGAGATGTGGAGTGTCGACACCCTGATTGTGTGGATGAGGAACTGTGAAACAGCTTTGAGACAGGGATTCTCACCATCAGTTGAGTGGCACTCACTAGACAAGGGAGTGGTCTCCTTGGATGAGCCAGAAACACCAATTACATCGTCTTTTCTTTTAACAGTTGAATAGTAGAGCTGGTTGTTGATTTTCTTAATAACTGAAGATCCAGGTTCCTGACCTGAAGTCATTGAAGTGCTGTGTTAAATAGTGGGGGAGTTTGAAACTATATTGCAGAGCAGCTGATGGAGAAGAGCAGTTTGTGGAACACTTGGAATGACTCACGGAGTGAAGTAAGCTAAGCAGTTTTTGGAGACAGCTGGAGCAGATCACAGGTTGGCTTTTGGAGCAGAGCAGCTGGTGGACTGAGCTGAGCAGTTTGTGGGAAAGGTAGAAGCAGAATCCCACGGAGAGGCAGGGTAGACAGCAGTGGACCACGTAAGGTGCCCCTTTCTACCCAGGCTGGCAGGGGGGAAAACCCGGCAGATAGACTCCTGAACTCTGGGGCTGCGGGAATGTGGGTGATTATGGGGTTGCTGGAGTCTTGAAATATTTGAGGTATTGTACTTTGGACTCTTGGGGTGATTTCGGGATTGCTAGATTCTAGAGCCCAGGGAAAAGGACACGGCCTAGTTGAGGTGTTTTCCAAATTTAATGCTATGTTGTTTATCTCACGTTATTAAACATTTTCTGCTATACCCAGATTCTATGATTGCGAGAGGGGAAGTATTGCCTCTTTGAGGCACCTAGGGGTGTGTATGTAAAATTTTCCCATGTCATTGGGTGAGGGCTCGATCTGGTTTGCATTACGTAATAGGGAAGGGACCCCTATGTATTGAACCCAGTCCTTGCTGCTATCAATTCAGCCTGGCAGACGGGTTCCACCTATGTTCAGGCTGAAGGGGTCCCTGGGGATTTGAGGAGGTTCCTGGGGGGCACAGAGATCTAGGCCCAGGCTGTAGGGGTACCTGGGGGGCTCAGGGATTTGGTGGGGGGCACAGATACCTACGTCCCAGCTGCAGGGGTCCCAGAGGGGCTTAGGGGGTGTCATGGAGTTTAGTGGAATCTGGCCCTGCACCCTTCTTCCAGGGACACACAGTGACTCAGCCAGCCAGTAAAACAGAGGGTTGTTTTGGCCAACATTAACGAAGGATAGAGCAGGGCTTTGGGGCACAACCAGGACCCGTCAGTCGCGTACTTCTGGGGGTTCAGGAAGCTTAGTTCCCAGTTTGGGATTCTCTGAATTCCAACTATCCAGCTCCAAAAAAAAACTGAACTAACTCCCTCCAGCCGACCCCTTCCTGTGTCCAGCTTCCCGGGCAAAGGTGCTCACTCTCTCAGCCCTGCCTAGCTCGAGTTACAGGCTTAGGTCCTGTCCCTCACCTAAAGTCACCCCCTGCTCTCCCATCCCCCACACAGACAGTCCCCACTCCATCACAGTAATGCCCAGAGCATTTCGCGCATGGAGCAACAGTGTCACCGTGTGGCCACGCAGGGTAATGCACAGAGCATTTCCTGGATGGAGCAACAGTGAAACCATGTGGTCATGCAGGGTAATGCACAGAGCATTTCCCCGCATGGAGCAACAGTGACACCGTGTGGCCACACAGAATAATACACAGAGCATTTCCCCGCATAGAGCAACAGTGACACCATGTGGTCACGCAGGGTAATGTACAGAGCGTTTTCTGCATGGAGCAACAGTGACACCATGTGGTCATACAGGGTAATACACAGAACATTTCCCCGCATGGAGCAACAGTGACACCGTGTGGCCACAGAGGGTAATGCACAGAGCATTTCCTGCATGGAGCAACAGTGACACCGTGTGGCCACACAGGGTAATGCACAGAGCATTTCCTGCATGGAGCAACAGTGACACCATGTGGTGACGCAGGGTAATACACAGAGCGTTTCCTGCATGGAGCAACAGTGACACCATGTAGTCACGCAGGGTAATGCACAGAGCATTTCCTGCATGGAGCAACAGTGACACCATGTGGCCACACAGGGTAATGCAGAGAGCATCGCACCTACGTGGAGGCTGTAGAGATCCCTCGAGGGCTTACGGGGGTTCGTAGGGTCACAGATATCTACATCCAGTATGGGCGGGACCCTGGGAGAGTTAGGGGGGTTGTGAGGGGCATAGGTACTTGCGTCCAGGCTGTAGAGGTCCTGGTGGGGATTAAAGGCTTCCTGGAGGACAGCAATATCTACGTCCAGGCTGAAGGGGTCCCTGGACGCTTAGGTGGTTGTGGTGAGCACAGTGATCCCTGGGGGTATAGGGACTTGGTGAGGGGCACAGGTACCTATGTATGTCCTGGAGGGGTCCCTGGGGTGGGGCTTAGTGGTACTGTAGGAGACACAGATACCTACGTCCAGGCTATAGGCATTCTGGGGGGGCTTAGGGCTTTGGGGGGGCACAGATACCTACATCCAGGCTGGAGGGGTCCCGGGGGGCTTAGGTGGTTTGTGGGGAGGGCACAGATATGTACATCCAGGCTGGAGAGGTTCCGGAGAGGATTAGGGGTTTTTGCAGATGGCAGAGATACCTATCTCCATACTCTAGGGGTCCCGGGGGGCTTAGGGTTTTTTGGGAGGCACAGATATCTATGTCCAGGTTGGAGTGGTTCCTTGGGGGTTTAGGGAGTTCCTGGGGGGCACAGATACCTAGGTCCATGCTGTAGGGTTCCCTGGGTGGATTAGGGGTTTTCTGGGTGGCAGAGATACCTACGTCTAGGCTGTAGGGGTCCCTGGGAGGCTTAGGGGGTTTGTGGGGGGCAGAGATACCTACTTCCAGGCAATAGGTCTTCCAGGGGGAATTAGTGTGTTGGGGGGGCACAGATACCTAGGTTCAGGCTGGAGGGTTCCCGGGGGCGGGGCTTTCGCCGTTTGTGTTGGGCACAGATACCTGCATCCAGGCTGGAGTGGTCCCTGGGGGGGCTAAAGCGGTTTCTGGTGGGCACAGATAACTACCTCCAGGCTGGAGGGGTTTCTCGGCACTTAGGGGTTGTGGGGGCACAGATACTTCCATCCAGGCTGGAGGGTACCTGGGGGGCTTAGCGGGTTCATGTGGGGCACAGATACCTAAGTCCAGACTGGATGGGTCCAGGGGGGGCTTATGGGGTTCAGGGAGCACAGATGCTTATCTCTAGGCTATAGGGGTCCCTGGTGGGCTTAGGGGGTTTTGGGGGGCCCCAGATACCTAAGTCCATGCTGTAGGCGTCCCTACAGGTGCTTATGGGTTCGTGGGGTGCACAGATACTTATGTCCAGTCTGGAGGGGACAGGGGGGGTTGGGGTTTCATGAGGGGCACAGATACAAACCTCCAGGCTGTAGGAGTCTCAGGGAGGCTGTGGGGGTGCAGATACCTACATCTAGTCTGGATGGGTCCTGGGGGTTATGGGGGGTTTGTGGGGGGCACAGATACCTAGGTACAGGCTGTCGGTGTCCCGAGGAGATTAGGCGGTTCACTGGGGGCTCAGATACATCCAGGCTGGATGTGTCCCGAGGAGCTTAGGGGGTTTGTGGGGTGCTCAGACACCTGTGTCCAGGCTGTAGGGATCCCTGGGAGGTTAGAGGTTCGTGGGTGTCACAGATAGGGACTTCCAGGCTGAAGGGGTCGCTGGGACGTTTAGGGGGTTTGTGGGAGTACAGATACCTACGTCCAGGCTAAAGGGGTAATGGGGGTGCTTAGGGAATCGGGGTGGACACAGATACCTACGTCCAGGGTCTAGGGGTCCCGAGGGGATTGGGGGTTGAGGGGGGAACAGATGCCTACGTCCTAGCTGAATGGGTCCTGGGTGGTTTAGGAGGTTCGTTGGAGTCACAGATCCCTAAGTCCAGGCTGTAGGGGTTCCTGGGGTATTCGGGGATTTCTGGGGGTCACAGATACCTACGTTCAGACTGGAAGGGTTCCAGAGGGCTTAGGAGATTTATAGGGGGACAGATACCAACATCCTGGCTGTAGGGGTTCCCGTGGGGATTAGGTGGTTTATGGGGGGCACAGATTACTCATAGACTCTAGGACTGGAAGGGACCTCGAGAGGTCATCGAGTCCAGTCCCCTGCCCTCATAGCAGGACCAAATACTGTCTAGACCATCCCTAATAGACATTTATCTAACCTACTCTTAAATATCTCCAGAGATGGAGATTCCACAACTTCCCTAGGCAATCTATTCCAGTGTTTAACTACCCTGACAGTTAGGAACTTTTTCCTAATGTCCAACCTAAATCTCCCTTGCTGCAGTTTAAGCCCATTGCTTCTTGTTCTATCATTGGAGGCTAAGGCGAACAAGTTTTCTCCCTCCTCCTGATGACACCTTTTTAGATACCTGAAAACTGCTATCATGTCCCCTCTCAGTCTTCTCTTTTCCAAACTAAACAAACCCAATTCCTTCAGCCTTCCTTCATAGGTCATGTTCTCAAGACCTTTAATCATTCTTGTTGCTCTTCTCTGGACCCTCTCCAATTTCTCCACATCTTTCTTGAAATGTGGTGCCCAGAACTGGACACAATACTCCAGTTGAGGCCTAACCAGCGCAGAGTAAAGCGGAAGAATGACTTCTCGTGTCTTGTTTACAACACACCTGTTAATGCATCCCAGAATCACGTTTGCTTTTTTTGCAACAGTATCACACTGTTGACTCATATTAAGCTAGTGGTCTACTACGAGCCCTAGATCTCCTTCTGCCATACTCCTTCCTAGACAGTCTCTTCCCATTCTGTATGTGTGAAACTGATTGTTCCTTCCTAAGTGGAGCACTTTGCATTTATCTTTATTGAACTTCATCCTGTTTACCTCAGACCATTTCTCCAATTTGTCCAGATCATTTTGAATTTTGACCCTGTCCTCCAAAGCAGTTGCAATCCCTCCCAGTTTGGTATCATCCGCAAACTTAATAAGCGTACTTTCTATGCCAACATCTAAATCGTTGATGAAGATATTGAACAGATCCGGTCCCAAAACAGACCCCTGTGGAACCCCACTTGTTATACCTTTCCAGCAGGATTGGGAGCCATTAACAACTACTCTCTGAGTACGGTTATCCAGCCAGTTATGCACCCACCTTATAGTAGCCCCATCTAAATTGTACTTTCCTAGTTTATCTATAAGAATATCATGCGAGACCGTATCAAATGCCTTACTAAAGTCTAGGTATATCACATCCACCGCTTCTCCCTTATCCACAAGGCTCGTTATCCTATCAAAGAACGCTATCAGATTAGTTTGACACGATTTGTTCTTTACAAATCCATGCTGGCTATTCCCTATCACCTTACCACCTTCCAAGTGTTTGGAGATGATTTCTTTGATTACCTGCTCCATTATCTTCCCTGGCACAGAAGTTAAACTAACTGGTCTGTAGTTTCCTGGGTTGTTTTTATTTCCCTTTTTATAGATGGGCACTATATTTGCCTCATTCCAGTCTTCTGGAATCTCCCCCGTCTCCCATGATTTCCCAAAGATAATAGCTAGAGGCTCAGATACCTCTTCTATTAACTCCTTGAGTATTCTAGGATGCATTTCATCAGGCCCTGGTGACTTGCAGGCATCTAACTTTTCTAAGTGATTTTTTACTTGCTCTTTCCTTATTTTCTCTTCTAAACCTACTCTCTTCCCGTAAGCATTCACTATACTAGACATTCCTTCAGACTTCTCAGTGAAGACTGAAACAAAGAAGTCATTAAGCGTCTCTGCCATTTCCAAGTCTCCCGTTACTGTTTCCCCCTCCTCACTGAGCAGTGGGCCTACCCTGTCCTTAGTCTTCCTCTTGCTTCTAATGTATGACAGATACCAATGTCCTGGCTGTAGATGTTCCTCCACGGTGGCCTCAGGGCTGGAAGAGCTCCCACTCCCTTCTATTACCTGGGGGCTGCAGCAGGGGAACAGAGCTTCTCTGGTCTCACTCCTTTACCCCTGCCCCGCTGTGGCACTGACACCAGAGAAGCTCTGTGCCCGTGCTGCAGCCTTTGCGCCATATCAGGGAGTGGGAGCTCCTCCAGCCCTGGGGCCACCGTGAGGGAGACTTTTCCAGGGGGACCCAATTTGGCCAGGGGCCCCCGGGACCCCGACAGCCTGGATGTAGGGTTATGTGCGACCACAGCCCCACTATGTACCCCAGGAACATCTACAGCCAGGACATTGGTATCTGTGCCCCCCGAACCCACAAAGCCCCCCAGGGAACTTTACAGCCAGTATGTTGGTATCTGTGCCCCCCATAAATCTCCTAAGCGCTCCAGGACCCCTCCAGTCTGCACGTAGGTATCTGTTACACCCAGAAATCCCTCAATGCCCCAGGAACCGCTACAGCCTGGACTTAGGTATCTGTGACTCCATCGAACCTCCTAAACCACCCAAGACACCTCCAGCTATGACGTAGGTATCTGTTCCCCCCTCAACCCCCAATCCCCTCGGGACCCCTAGACCCTGGACGTAGGTATCTGTGTCAGCCCCGATCCCTTAAGCACTCCCATTACCCCTTCAGCCTGGACGTAACTACCTGTGACCCCCACGAACCCCCTAAGCCCCCAGGGATCCCTACAGCCTGGACACAGGTGTCTGAGCACCGCACGAACCCCCTAAGCTCCTCGGGACACATCCAGCCTGGATGTATCTGAGCCCCCAGTGAACCGCCTCATCTCCTCGGGACACCGACAGCCTGTACCTAGGTATCTGTGCCCCCCACAAACCCTCTATACCCCCAGGACCCCTCCAGCCCAGATGTAGAAATCTGTACCCCCACAGCCCCCTGGGACTCCTACAGCCTGGAGGTTCGTATCTGTGCCCCCCCATGAAACCCCAACCCCCCCTGCCCCCTCCAGCCTGGACATAAGTATCTGTGCACCCCACGAACCCATAAGCACCTGTAGGGACGCCTACAGCATGGACTTAGGTATCTGGGGCCCCCCAAAACCCTCTAAGCCCACCAGGGACCACTACAGCCTAGAGATAAGTATCTGTGCCCCC
Source organism: Gopherus flavomarginatus (assembly GCF_025201925.1). NCBI lineage: Eukaryota > Metazoa > Chordata > Testudines > Testudinidae > Gopherus > Gopherus flavomarginatus. The sequence continues at coordinate 972,227 of NW_026115070.1, forward strand.
TGAACCCCATAAGCCCCCCCTGGATCCCTCCAGCCTGGATTTAGGTATCTGTGCCCCCTACGAACCCGCTAAGCTCCCCAGGGACCCTCCAGCCTGGACGGAGGTATCTGTGCCCCCCCACAATCCCTAAGTGCCGAGACACCCCTCCAGCCTGGAGGTAGGTATCTTTGCCAAACACAAACTGCCTAAGCCCCCCCCCCATCGGGAGCCCTCCAGCCTGGATCTAGGTATCTGTGCCCCCCCAACACACTAATTCCCCCTGGAAGCCCTATTGCCTGGACTTAGGTATCGCTGCCCCCCACAAACCCCCTAAGCCTCCTAGGGACCCCTACAGCCTGTATCTATCTGTACCCCTCAGAAAACCCCTAATCCAACCGGGGACCCCTACAGCATGGACCTAGGTATCTGTGCCCCCCAGGAACCCCCTAAACCCCCCAGGAACCACTCCAACCTGGACATAGTTATCTGTGCCTCCCAAAAAAGCCCTAAGCCCCCCAGGGACCCCTAGATCCTGGAGATAGGTATCTCTGCTGTCCACAAAAATTCCTTATACTCCCTGGAACCTCTCCAGCCTGGACGTACATAGCTGTGCCCCCCACAACCCCCCTAAGCCCCCCGGGACCCCTCCAGCCTGGATGTAGGTATCTGTGCCCCCCCAAAACCCTAAGCCTCCCCAGAATGCCTATAGCCTGGACGTAGGTATCTGTGTCCCCTACAATACCACTAAACCCCCCCAGGGACCCCTCCAGAACAAACATAGGTATCTGTGCCCCTCACCAAGTTCCTAAACCCCCAGGGATCACTGTGCTCACCACAACCTCTAAGCCGGGACCTCTCCAGCCCGGACGTAGATATTGGTGTCCTCCAGGAAGCCCTTAATCCCCACCAGGACCTCTACACCCTGGATGCAAGTACCTATGCCCCCCACAACACCCCTAACTCCCCCAGAGTCCCGACCATCCTGGACGTAGGTATCTGTGACCCTACGAACCCCCTTAAGCCCCCCAGAATGCCTCCAGCCTGGACGTAGCTATCTGTACCTCCCATGACCCCTAAGCCCCCAGGGATCTCTACAGCCTCTACATAGGTGTGATGCTCTGTGCATTACCCTGAGTGGCCACACAGTGTCACTGTTGCTCCATGCAGGAAATGCTCTGGGCATTACTGTGATGGAGTGGGGACTGTCTGTGTGGGGGATGGGAGAGCAGCGGGTGACTTTAGGTGAGGGACAGGACCTAAGCCTGTAACTCGAGCTAGGCAGGGCTGAGAGAGTGAGCACCTTTGCCCGGGAAGCTGGACACAGGAAGGGGTCGGCTGGAGGGAGTTAGTTCAGTTTTGGTTTGGAGCTGGGTAGTTGGAATTCAGAGAATCCCAAACTGGGAACTAAGCTTCCTGAACCCCCAGAAGGACTCGAGGGAGTTAGTTCAGTTTTGGTTTAGAATTCCTTGGTGCAAAAACACCGTGAAACTCCCCTTTCTTCTTCACAGAGGGCTTCAACACCCCTTTTCTCACTCAGGCTCACAACTGCCCAGAATTCGAGAACTGTCCCTGTTCCCATTGGACAAATGGGAGGAGCCTGAGGTACAGAGAAGGGAGGAGACCTACCCAAGGGCCTACACAGCAAGGCGGTGGCAGAGCCAGAAAGAGAAGCCGCCAGTCAGACTCCTGTTCTAACAGACAACAAATCCCCCCAGAGGCAGGGATAGAGCTCAGGAACTGAGATGGTTGGAAAATTTCATTCCAACCGTTTCTGTCCAAATATCCCATTCAGACTAAACCAGTTTGTTTCTCAGAATCATAACAAGTGAGATGGAAGTTCTTTGCAAAAAGATTTTGTTGCAAAACAAAAGCATCTCCTGTTTGTCGCAGTGTGTTAAATTGTGTCATCACACACAAGGAGGAGACACTTAGATCTTGAAAATTAGATAAAATGCTTCAGTCTGAGCTAAGTCATTGCTGCTCTTCAAAAATAAAAAAATACAAATAAAAAAGATTGTTTCAGCTAATCTATTATGTTATAATCTGCTCTGGTAAACGTGATGGGACACCTCATATTATGCACTACTCTTAGTGACACTCTCCAATGGATCCCCATCCTCCACCCACCATGAGGTAGGTAAGAGTGGATCATTATTATCCCTACTTGAAAGCACACCATGGCCGCTTCACTTCTCCTGCCTCCCCTAGACCCTGGACGTAGGTATCTGTGTCAGCCCCGATCCCTTAAGCACTCCCATTACCCCTTCAGCCTGGACGTAACTACCTGTGACCCCCACGAACCCCCTAAGCCCCCAGGGTTCCCAACAGCCTGGACACAGGTGTCTGAGCACCCCACAAACCTCCTAAGCTCCTCGGGACACATCCAGCCCTAAGCCCCCCGGGACCCCTAGAGTATGGAGATAGGTATCTCTGCCATCCGCAAAAACCCATAATCCTCTCTGGAACCTCTCCTGCCTGGATGTACATATCTGTGCCCCTCCCCACAAACCACCTAAGCCCCCCGGGACCCCTCCAGCCTGGATGTAGGTATCTGTGCCCCCCCAAAGCCCTAAGCCCCCCCCAGAATGCCTATAGCCTGGACGTAGGTATCTGTGTCTCTTACAGTGCCACTAAACCCCCCCCAGGGACCCCTCCAGGACATACATAGGTATCTGTGCCCCTCACCAAGTCCCTATGCCCCCAGGGATCACTGTGCTCACCACAACCCCCTAAGCGTCCATGGACCCCTTCAGCCTGGACGTAGATTTTGCTGTCCTCCAGGAAGCCTTTAATCCCCACCAGGACCTCTACAGCCTGGACGCAAGTATCTATGCCCCTCACAACCCCCCTAACTCTCCCAGGGCCCCGCCCATACTGGATGTAGGTATCTGTGACCCTACGAACCACCGTAAGCCCTCGAGGGATCTCTACAGCCTCCACGTAGGTGCGATGCTCTGTGCATTACCCTGTGTGTCCACATGGTGTCACTGATGCTCCATGCAGGGAAATGTTCTGTGCATTACCCTGCATAACCACGTGGTGTCACTCTTGCTCCATGCAGGAAATGCTCTGTATATTACCCTGTGTGGCCACATGGTACCACTGTTGCTCCATGCAGGAAATGCTCTGTGCATTACCCTGCGTGACCACATGGTGTCACTGTTGCTCCATGCGGGGAAATGCTCTGTGCATTACCCTGCGTGACCACATGGTGTCACTGTTGCTCCATGCAGGAAATGCTCTGTGTATTACCCTGTATGGCCACACAGTGCCACTGTTGCTCCATGCGGGGAAATGCTCTGTGCATTACCCTGCGTGGCCACACAGTGTCACTCTTGCTCCATGGAGGAAATGATCTGTGCATTACCCTGCGTAGCCACACGGTGTCACTTTTGCTCCATGCAGGAAATGCTCTGTGCATTACCCTGTGTGGCCACACGGTGTCACTGTTGCTCCACGGGGGAAATGCTCTGGGCATTACCCTGCATGGCCACACAGTGTTACTGTTGCTCCATGCACGAAATGCTCTGGGCGTTACTGTGATGGAGTGGGGACTGTCTGTGTGCGGGATGGGAGAGCAGCGGGTGACTTTAGGTGAGGGACAGGACCTAAGCCTGTAACTTAAGCTAGGCAGCTGGGAGGGGGTCAGCACCTTTGCCCAGGAAGCTGAATAAAGGAAGGGGCTGGCTGGAGGGAGTTAGTTCAGTTTTGGTTTGGAGCTGGGTTGTTGGAATTCAGGGTATCCCAAACTGGGAACTAAGCTTCCTGAACCCCCAGAAGGACTCGATTGAGGGGTCCTGGTTGTGCCCAAAAGCCCTGCTGTAAACTTCGTTCGTGTTGGCCAAAAAAACCTTCTGTTTTACTGGCTGGCTGAGTCACTGTGTGTCCCAGGAAGAGGGGTGCAGGGCCAGATTCCACCACACTACGTGACACCCCCTAAGTCCCTCTGGGACCCCTGCAGCCTGGACGTAGGTATCTGTGCCCCCCACCAAACTCCTGAGCCCCCCCCCCGACCCCCTACAGCCTGGACCTAGATATCTGTGCCCCCCACGAACTCCCTAAGCCCCCCAGGCACCCCTTGAGCCTGGACGTAGGTGGAACCCTTCTGCCAGGCTGAACTGATAGCAGCAAGGACTGGGTTCAATACATAGGGGTCCCTTGCCTACAATGTAATGCAAACCAGCTCGAGCCCCCACCCAGTGACATGGGAAAATTTTACATACGCACTCCTAGGTGCCTTAAAGAGGCAATACTTCCCCTCTTGCAAGCATAGAGTCTGGGTGTAGCAGAAAATGTTTAATAACGTGAGATAAACAACATAGCATTAAATTGGGAAAACACCTCAACTAGGCCGTGTCCTTTTCCCTGGGCTCATGAGTCCAGCAATCCCCAAATCACCCCAAGGATCCAAAGTCCAATATCTCCAACGTTTCAAGAGTCCAGCAACCCCAAAATCACCCACAGTTGCGCAACCCCAGAGTTCAAGAGTCTATCTGCAGGGTTTTTCCCCCTGCCAGCCTGAGTAGAAAGGGGCACCTTATGTGGTCTACTGCTGACTGCTCTGCCTCTCCATGGGATTCTGCTTTTGCCTTCCCCACAAACTGCTCAGCTCAGTCCCCCAGCTGCTCTGCCAGCCGACCTGTGTTCTGCTCCAGCTGTCCCCCAAAACTGCTAGACTCACCTCACTCTGTGGGCCACTCCCACAAATTGCTCCTGTCTGCCAACTACTGTGTTCTGCAATACAGTTTCAGAGTCCCCCACAAGCTAACACATCTTTTCAGTGATTTCAGCTCAAGAACCTAGAAATTCAACTTTTAAGAGAATAAAAAATCAACACTGCTACTCAACTGTTAAAAGAAAAAAAGTGCAATTGGTGACTCTAGCTCACCCAAGGAGCCCACTCCCTTGTCTAGTGAGTGCCACTCAACTGATGGTGAGAATCCCTGTCTCAAAGTTGTTTCACAGTTCCTCATCCACACAATCAGGGTGACAACACTCCACATCTCACACCCCAACAACAAATAAACTGGGGATACCATAGCTGCCAAAGTAACCATCCCAGGCTGCCGTGGCCGTGTCACGCACGGTGGGTGTGTCTATGGAAACATGATCAGACCCTGAAATCCTTTTCCACACTTGCCATAATTCACCACCAGATGTGAGGGTAGAGTTCATCCTGCTTCTGCTTACATAGGTATCTGTGCCCCCCACAACCCCCTAATCCCACCAGAACCCATCTAGCCTGGATAATGGTATCTGTGCTCTCCACAAACCTCTAAGCCCCCCAGGGAACCCACAAGCCCAGATGTAGGCATCTGTATGCCCCACACACCCCTTAATACCCACAGGAACCTTCCAGACTGTAGGTAGGTATCTGTGACCCCTAGAGCCCCACAAAGTCCCTCGGGACCCCTACAGCATGGATGTTTGTATCTGTGACCGACAAAAACCGCCTAAGCTACCCAGGGCCACCTACCATCAGGATGTAGGTATCTGTTGCCCCCCCCAAACACACCTAATCCCCCCGGAACCCCTCCAGCCTAGATGCAGGTATCTCTGACCCCACGAATCCGCTAAGACATGACAGGACCCCTCCAGCATCGCCATAGGTATCTGTGCCCACACAACCCTCCTAAGACCCCCAAAACCCCTCCAGCCAAGACGCAGGTATCTGTGCCCAGCATGAACCCCCTAAGGTCCCTAGGACCACTCTTGCCTGGATGAATGTATCTGTGCCCCTTACAAACCCCTAAGACACCCCCAGGATCCCTGTAGACCGGACGTAGATATCTGTGCACCCTCACGAACCCACTGATCCTCTCAGCGACCCCTACAGCATGGAAGTAGGTATCTGTACCCCAAAATTCCCCAAAGCAACCCCAGGACACCTACAGCCTCGATATAGGTATCTGTGCCCCCGCACAACTCCCTAATACCCCCAGAACTCCTCCAGCCTGGACGTAAATATTTGTGACTTCCAGGAACCCCCAAAGCCCTCCCCAGGACTTCTCCAGTCCCTACATAGGTATCTCTGCCCCCCACCAGCCTTCTAAGACCCAGAGCGCCCCCACCAGCCTGGTTATAGCTATGTGTACGCCACACAAAACCCTAAGCTCCCCAGGGCCCCCTCCAACCGGTACGTAGGTATCTGCGCAACCACAAACCCTTAAGTCCCCCAGGGACCCCTCCAGACCATACTTAGGTTTCTGTGACCCTTACCAACTCCTTAAACCCCCAGGGACCACTACAGCATAGACGTATGTATCTATGCTCACCACAACCCCCTAAGCCATCCACGGACCTCTCCAGCCCTGACGTAGATATTTGTGCCCCTCATGAAGCCCCTAATGCACACCAGAATGTCTCCAGCCTGGACGTAGCTATCTGTGCCCCCCCACGACCCCTAAGTCCCCCAGGCATCTCTACAGCCTCTACATAGGCGTGATGCTCTGTGCATTACCCTGCATGACCACATGTTGTCACTGTTCCTCTATGAGAGAAATGCTCTGTGCATTACCCTGCATGTCGACATGGAATCACTGTTGCTCCATGCAGGAAATGCTCTGTGCATTTCCCTGCATGGCCACATGGTGTCACTGTTGCTCCATGCAGGAAATGCTCTGTGCATTACCCTGCATGACCACACGGTGTCACGCTTGCTCCATGCAGGAAAAGCTCTGTGCATTACCCTGTGTGGCCACACGGTGTCACTCTTGCTCAATGCAGGAAATGCTCTGTGCATTATCGTTTGTGGCCACACGGTGTCACTCTTGCTCCATGCAGGAAATGCTCTGTATATTACCCTGTGTGGCCACATGGTACCACTGTTGCTCCATGCAGGAAATGCTCTGTGCATTACCCTGCGTGACCACATGGTGTCACTGTTGCTCCATGCGGGGAAATGCTCTGTGCATTACCCTGCGTGACCACATGGTGTCACTGTTGCTCCATGCAGGAAATGCTCTGTGTATTACCCTGTATGGCCACACAGTGCCACTGTTGCTCCATGCGGGGAAATGCTCTGTGCATTACCCTGCGTTACCACATGCTGTCACTGTTGCTCCATGCAGGAAATGCTCTGTGCATTACCCTGCGTGGCCACACAGTGTCACTCTTGCTCCATGCAGGAAATGATCTGTGCATTACCCTGCGTAGCCACACGGTGTCACTGTTGCTCCATGCAGGAAATGCTCTGTGCATTACCCTGTGTGGCCACACGGTGTCACTGTTGCTCCACGGGGGAAATGCTCTGGGCATTACCCTGCATGGCCACACAGTGTTACTGTTGCTCCATGCACGAAATGCTCTGGGCGTTACTGTGATGGAGTGGGGACTGTCTGTGTGCGGGATGGGAGAGCAGCGGGTGACTTTAGGTGAGGGACAGGACCTAAGCCTGTAACTTAAGCTAGGCAGCTGGGAGGGGGTCAGCACCTTTGCCCAGGAAGCTGAATAAAGGAAGGGGCTGGCTGGAGGGAGTTAGTTCAGTTTTGGTTTGGAGCTGGGTTGTTGGAATTCAGGGTATCCCAAACTGGGAACTAAGCTTCCTGAACCCCCAGAAGGACTCGATTGAGGGGTCCTGGTTGTGCCCAAAAGCCCTGCTGTAAACTTCGTTCGTGTTGGCCAAAAAAACCTTCTGTTTTACTGGCTGGCTGAGTCACTGTGTGTCCCAGGAAGAGGGGTGCAGGGCCAGATTCCACCACACTACGTGACACCCCCTAAGTCCCTCTGGGACCCCTGCAGCCTGGACGTAGGTATCTGTGCCCCCCACCAAACTCCTGAGCCCCCTCCCGACCCCCTACAGCCTGGACCTAGATATCTGTGCCCCCCACGAACTCCCTAAGCCCCCCAGGCACCCCTTGAGCCTGGACGTAGGTGGAACCCTTCTGCCAGGCTGAACTGATAGCAGCAAGGACTGGGTTCAATACATAGGGGTCCCTTGCCTACAATGTAATGCAAACCAGCTCGAGCCCCCACCCAGTGACATGGGAAAATTTTACATACGCACTCCTAGGTGCCTTAAAGAGGCAATACTTCCCCTCTTGCAAGCATAGAGTCTGGGTGTAGCAGAAAATGTTTAATAACGTGAGATAAACAACATAGCATTAAATTGGGAAAACACCTCAACTAGGCCGTGTCCTTTTCCCTGGGCTCATGAGTCCAGCAATCCCCAAATCACCCCAAGGATCCAAAGTCCAATATCTCCAACGTTTCAAGAGTCCAGCAACCCCAAAATCACCCACAGTTGCGCAACCCCAGAGTTCAAGAGTCTATCTGCAGGGTTTTTCCCCCTGCCAGCCTGAGTAGAAAGGGGCACCTTATGTGGTCTACTGCTGACTGCTCTGCCTCTCCATGGGATTCTGCTTTTGCCTTCCCCACAAACTGCTCAGCTCAGTCCCCCAGCTGCTCTGCCAGCCGACCTGTGTTCTGCTCCAGCTGTCCCCCAAAACTGCTAGACTCACCTCACTCTGTGGGCCACTCCCACAAATTGCTCCTGTCTGCCAACTACTGTGTTCTGCAATACAGTTTCAGAGTCCCCCACAAGCTAACACATCTTTTCAGTGATTTCAGCTCAAGAACCTAGAAATTCAACTTTTAAGAGAATAAAAAATCAACACTGCTACTCAACTGTTAAAAGAAAAAAAGTGCAATTGGTGACTCTAGCTCACCCAAGGAGCCCACTCCCTTGTCTAGTGAGTGCCACTCAACTGATGGTGAGAATCCCTGTCTCAAAGTTGTTTCACAGTTCCTCATCCACACAATCAGGGTGACAACACTCCACATCTCACACCCCAACAACAAATAAACTGGGGATACCATAGCTGCCAAAGTAACCATCCCAGGCTGCCGTGGCCGTGTCACGCACGGTGGGTGTGTCTATGGAAACATGATCAGACCCTGAAATCCTTTTCCACACTTGCCATAATTCACCACCAGATGTGAGGGTAGAGTTCATCCTGCTTCTGCTTACATAGGTATCTGTGCCCCCCACAACCCCCTAATCCCACCAGAACCCATCTAGCCTGGATAATGGTATCTGTGCTCTCCACAAACCTCTAAGCCCCCCAGGAAACCCACAAGCCCAGATGTAGGCATCTGTATGCCCCACACACCCCTTAATACCCACAGGAACCTTCCAGACTGTAGGTAGGTATCTGTGACCCCTAGAGCCCCACAAAGTCCCTCGGGACCCCTACAGCATGGATGTTTGTATCTGTGACCGACAAAAACCGCCTAAGCTACCCAGGGCCACCTACCATCAGGATGTAGGTATCTGTTCCCCCCCCCAAACACACCTAATCCCCCCGGAACCCCTCCAGCCTAGATGCAGGTATCTCTGACCCCACGAATCCGCTAAGACATGACAGGACCCCTCCAGCATCGCCATAGGTATCTGTGCCCACACAACCCTCCTAAGACCCCCAAAACCCCTCCAGCCAAGACGCAGGTATCTGTGCCCAGCATGAACCCCCTAAGGTCCCTAGGACCACTCTTGCCTGGATGAATGTATCTGTGCCCCTTACAAACCCCTAAGACACCCCCAGGATCCCTGTAGACCGGACGTAGATATCTGTGCACCCTCACGAACCCACTGATCCTCTCAGCGACCCCTACAGCATGGAAGTAGGTATCTGTACCCCAAAATTCCCCAAAGCAACCCCAGGACACCTACAGCCTCGATATAGGTATCTGTGCCCCCGCACAACTCCCTAATACCCCCAGAACTCCTCCAGCCTGGACGTAAATATTTGTGACTTCCAGGAACCCCTAAAGCCCTCCCCAGGACTTCTCCAGTCCCTACATAGGTATCTCTGCCCCCCACCAGCCTTCTAAGACCCAGAGCGCCCCCACCAGCCTGGTTATAGCTATGTGTACGCCACACAAAACCCTAAGCTCCCCAGGGCCCCCTCCAACCGGTACGTAGGTATCTGCGCAACCACAAACCCTTAAGTCCCCCAGGGACCCCTCCAGACCATACTTAGGTTTCTGTGACCCTTACCAACTCCTTAAACCCCCAGGGACCACTACAGCATGGACGTATGTATCTATGCTCACCACAACCCCCTAAGCCATCCACGGACCTCTCCAGCCCTGACGTAGATATTTGTGCCCCTCATGAAGCCCCTAATGCACACCAGAATGTCTCCAGCCTGGACGTAGCTATCTGTGCCCCCCCACGACCCCTAAGTCCCCCAGGCATCTCTACAGCCTCTACATAGGCGTGATGCTCTGTGCATTACCCTGCATGACCACATGTTGTCACTGTTCCTCTATGAGAGAAATGCTCTGTGCATTACCCTGCATGTCGACATGGAATCACTGTTGCTCCATGCAGGAAATGCTCTGTGCATTTCCCTGCATGGCCACATGGTGTCACTGTTGCTCCATGCAGGAAATGCTCTGTGCATTACCCTGCATGACCACACGGTGTCACGCTTGCTCCATGCAGGAAAAGCTCTGTGCATTACCCTGTGTGGCCACACGGTGTCACTCTTGCTCCATGCAGGAAATGCTCTGTGCATTATCGTTTGTGACCACACGGTGTCACTCTTGCTCCATGCAGGAAATGCTCTGTGCATTACCCTGTGTGGCCACATGGTGTCACGGTTGCTCCACAGGGGAAATGCTCTGGGCATTACCCTGCATGGCCACACGGTGTTACTGTTGCTCCATGCGCGAAATGCTCTGGGGATTACTGTGATGGAGTGGGGACTGTCTGTGTGGGGACTGGGAGAGCAGCGGGTGACTTTAGGTGAGGGACAGGACCTAAGCCTGTAACTTAAGCTAGGCAGCGGGGTGGGATTCAGCACCTTTGCCCAGGAAGCTGAATAAAGGAAGGGGCTGGCTGGAGGGAGTTAGTTCAGTTTTGGTTTGGAGCCGGGTTGTTGGAATTCAGGGAATCCCAAACTGGGAACTTAGCTTCCTGAACCCCAAGAAGGACTCGATTGAGGGGTCCTGGTTGTGCCCAAAAGCCCTGCTGTATCCTTCGTTCCTGTTGGCCAAAAAAACCTTCTGTTTTACTGGCTGGCTGAGTCACTGTGTGTCCCAGGAAGAGGGGTGCATGGCCAGATTCCACCACACTACGTGACACCCCCTAAGTCCCTCTGGGACCCCTGCAGCCTGGACGTATGTATCTATGCTCACCAGAACCCCTAAGCCATCCAGGGACCTCTCCAGTCCTGACGTAGATATTTGTGCCCCTCATGAAGCCCCTAATGCCCACCAGAATGTCTCCAGCCTGGACGTAGCTATCTGTGCCCCCCATTACCCCTAAGCCCCCCAGGGATCTCTACAGTCTCTACATAGGCGTGATGCTCTGTGCATTACCCTGCATGGCCACATGTTGTCACTGTTCCTCCATGAGAGAAATGCTCTGTGCATTACCCTGCGTGGCCACATGGAATCACTGTTGCTCCATCCAGGAAATACTCTGTGCATTTCTCTGCATGGCCACATGGTGTCACTGTTGCTCCATGCAGGAAATGCTCTGTCCATTACCTGGTGTGGTCACAAGGCATCAATGTTGCTCCATGCAGGAAATGCTCTGTGCATTACCCTGCCTGGCCACAAGGTGTCACAGTTGCTCCATATGGGAAATGTTCTGTGCGTTACCATGCGTGGCCACACGGTGTCACAGTTGCTCCATATGGGAAATGTTCTGTGCATTACCCAGTGTGGCCACACGGTGTCACTGTGGCTCCATGCGGGAAATGCTCTGGGCATTACTGTGATGGAGTAGGGACTGTCAGTGTGGGGGATGGGAGAGCAGGGGGTGACTTTAGGACCGGACACGTGCTCAGCCTGTAACCTGAGCTAGGCGGGGGGAGGGGTCAGCACCTTTGCCCGGGAAGCTGGACACAGCAAATGGCCAGCTGGAGGGAGTTGGGTTAGTTTAGTTTTGGTTTTGGTCTGGGTGGTTGGAATTCAGGGATTCCCAAACTGGGAACTAAGTTTCCTGAACCCCTAGAAGGACTTGATTGTGGGGTCCTGCTTGTGCCTCCAAGCTCTGCTGTATCCTTCGCTCCTGTTGTCCAATAAACCTTCTGTTTTACTGGCTGGCTGAGAGTCACTGTGAGTCCCAGGAAGAGGGGTGCAGGACCGGACTCCCCCACACTCCGTGACAGACCCTAAGCCCCTCCGAGACCCCTGCAGCCTGGACGTAGGTATCTGTGCCTCCCACCAAACACCTAAGACACTCAGAGATCCCTCCAGCCTGAACTTAGGTATCTGTGCCGCCACAAACCCCCTAAGCCCCCGAGGGACCTATACAGCCAGAACATTGGTATCTGTACCCCATATAGACTCCATAAGCCCCTTGCGACACTCCAGTGTGCACGTAGGCATATGTGCCCCTCAGAAACCCTCTAAGCCCCCAGGAACCCCTACAGCCTGGACATAGGTATTTGCACTCCCACAACCCCTCTAACACCCCCCTCCCGGGACATCTGCAATCTGGACGTAGATATCTGTGCCCCGCACGAAACCTCTAACCCCCCCTGGGAACGATACAGCCTGGACATACGTATCTGTGCCCACTCGAACCCCTAAAACCCACTGGTACCCCTACAGCCTGGACATCATAGGTGTCTTTGGCCCCCACAAATCCCCTAAGACTCCCAGGATGCCTCCAGCCTGGACGTAGGTATCTTTGCCCCCCACTAACCTCCTAAGCCCCCCTGGTAACCCTACAGCCTGGATGTAGGAATATGTGCCCCCCACGAACCCTCTAAGCCCCCATGGGACCCCTAGAGCATGGAGATTGGTATCTGTGTCCCCCCCAAACTCTCTAAGCCCCCCAGGGACCGCTATGGCCTGGACATAGGTATCTGTGCACCCCAAGGCCCCTAAGATCCCCCGGACCTCTGCAGCCTGGCTGTAGGTGTGACGGTGCTGCCCGTGGGAGCCAGCTCAGCTCACTCAATCAGAGTGAATTGCAAACAAAACAGGGCAGACAAATCCCAAACGCTGCTGGTTATTTCAATACTTAGATTTACCAAGCCAGCACAAAACAGCTTCTGTAGTACCTCACTGGTTACTTAGAAGTTTAAACCACGCAGTTCCCTTAAAGTACCCAGCCTCAGGCCGCCGTCCAGACACACCTGTTAGATATGATGATGATTCCTGAAAATCTTACTTCATCATATAAAAGAAAAGATTCTTCCGATCCCAAAGGATCAGCCACATAACCAGGTTCAATTATAACTTAGATTTTACCTAAAATACATGCTATAGCCAATTCTTATTAACTAAGCTAAAATTTATTAGAAAAGAAAAGAGAGAGAGTGAGTGTTGGTTAAAAGATTAATAGACATATAGACTTGAATTCAATTTTTGAGGTTCAGATACAAAGTAGAGATGAGCTTGTAGTTGCCAAAAGTCCTTTTAGAAATAGTCCATAGGTTATAATCCACTGTCCATATTCAGGGTGGCTCCAGTCAATGACTGGGGATCTCAATCCTTGTGGCTTAAGGTTTCCCCCTCTTGAAACCCAAAGCAGATCTGAGATGAAGAAGGATCGTGTCCCAGGTTCTTAAACATTTCCAGCAGCCTTTCAGCCTGAGAAAACAATAGGCTTAACTCTTCTTCCAAACATCCTGGCAATTAGTACATCCATCAAACAGTTCAGATACAGATTACCACAACCTTCAAAGAGACACAGACAATAATACTATTTCACTCAAGTATCATCATAAATGTTAATATTCTTTTTTTGCTCTTTGAACTAAAACTATAGCAATAGACAAGACTTCTTTGCTGACATCACAAGACCTGAGCAAACACCTCCCCTTCTACCTCTAACACTGCAGACTTGCATTTCAAAGCTCTGTTCATTTACATATCTTGTTAACCAGTTTTTAAGGTTCACCCACGGGTCAGGTCAGTCGGTGAGGTGAGTTAATTAACTCTTTCTGGCCCTGTCACCTTTCAATGAGATATTAGATTATACTTATGTCAGGGACTCTAACCCAGACGGCAAAGTTCGTTGTCTGACCGCGAGAGAGACAGGCAACACCAGCAAGGTCCGATCAAAAGCTCTTTATTGACAAGTGCACGCATCAATAGAGAGCAGCTCGTCTCCAGAGAGAACCAGCCTGCTCTTTACATCTTAGTATAAGCCTATATAGACAGTTCCGTCGCGTCATAAATTATTCACTGGAGCAACCCACCCCCTTCTTCTAACAACTAGAAACTAGACACCTTTAGTATACATGCATGCCTAAAGTTAGAAATGTAGGGGAGTTAAAAACAAACAAAGAACAAAACCAGGGAGGCTGGGAAACTAGGACTCTTATCAGTTCTTCGAAGGAGCTGCCCGAACACAGCACATCTGGTACTATGCCAGGAATGCAGCTTCTCTCTTATCTCACTTTTTCCCAGCGCTTGTGAGACATGCTGCTGCTTCTCAGTGTTTTCCACTCAGGGATTACCCACAAACCTCTGTTAGCCTGACTTTGGTCAGGTTGGCATACCTGGTTTTGTCTGCTATATCTTTATTCAGGCCTAACAATCCCCCCTTTGTCCCTAGAGGACCATAATGGGACTCTTGGGACACATATCCATTTAACAATTGTACGGGGGAGGCTAGTAAACCATGACCCAAGGTCTGAGTGGAGGTCCTTAAAACTAAAAGTGTGATCAAGAGATATAGCATGGAAAACAACAGCAACATTCTTAATAGCTTGTAAATCTTTGTCAATTAAGCCAGAGTGATTAACAGCAAAGCAACATTTTTCCCCAATGCGAGCACAAGCCCCTCTCTAATTCAGCATTCATGGCATTTAGCACACGTCTATTTTGCAAAGTTACTTCTGCTACTTCATCAGTCTTTCGTTGCAACTTTTGGAAAGCATCTATTAATGCATTAGCTGGTTTTTTTCAAGCTCTGCAGAAATATTTACAACTGCTCTCTTGAGCTTAGCCACCCACAATCCAGGAATGAGTGCACGGACAAAAGAGTGGAATCCTGTTTGTCTGACAACTAAGGGATTGGGGCACTGACTATAAATCAGTTAGGTATACCAAGTGGTCTAATTTCCCAGATGTTTCGGTGAATAATCCAGTCCCATGTGCATCCTCCCCATGGACCCGTCAGGATTCGGTATGTGGAAGCCCACATCCCCCAGTCCAAATGCTTGGAAGGAGCACTGTAAATGTTTACACTTCCACCCAGAAAGTCTTTAGTATATCTCCATGACCACAGATCAGATGGTACTCCTGATGTGTCTGTAAGGGCAGTGGGCCAAGTCTGGTACTCAAGATCACTCCAAATGGCCATCAGCTGGTCATTCAGGAAATTCTGAATCTCCAAACATACTAGATCCCACTGCAATGCCTTCCCAGCCTCAGTGATATTTAATACCATCTTTCCTTGGTGTAGTACTATATTACATTTGTTATTTAACTATTTTCAGGTACTTTTAAAAGGCATTGACATTAATAGCATAGGAGGGGGTTACATTATTAGTCACTGGAATGGTTTCAATACAGGTAAAATTTCCAGTGGCAGAACAAACTCTTCGGGTACTTGTTATTTAAAATCCAATTAGAGAGAGCAATACATGCTGAAGAATTTATCCACAACACAGGGCACAGCCTGTAGAATAAACCCCAAAATCCAATCAATACCACATTCCCAAGCATGGGTCCCACAAATTTTTTCTGCCAGTGTACAATTCTCTGTTTCTTCACCGGGGTCAGTTCTTAATGTCCTTTCTAGTCAGGAATTCCTGGACTTTAGCAATTTCAGTGGAGTGAGTGTTCCTTCTTCTTTCCCAAAACAGTCTTGGTGCAGCATCGTATAGGGGAGAGGTTACTAGCACATCACCCTGTAATGGTTTTGCTTTTTCTAGAAAAATTCAAAGGCACAGTAGATCTGTCAGTGGATAAGGGAGAGGCTACTAGCACTTCACCTTGTACTTTTTCCCTACTGTCCAGAAGGCACAGTGGAGCTAGAAGGTGAAATAGGCTAATCATCAGTAGGAGAATTCTCCCAATGTGGAGGGGTCTTTTTGCAGTGAGAATCTTGGGTCCAAGCAGTCAGTCTTTGGTACTTCACAGCAGTGTTGGTAGTCATCAGGACTTAAGGGCCTTTCCAGCATGGAGCCAAGGCAGTCTTTCGTTGGTGGACCTTTACATCAATCCCGTCTCCTGGTTCCAAGGAGTGGCAGGGCTGCTAGGGTCTTTGGGTAGCGCTTCCTTACCTGTGAGAAAAAAAACTTAACACATTTCATTAGTGCCTGGCAGTGTTTTTCAGATCTCATAGCTGCATGGGCAAATTCAAGCCCTCCTTTTCCTGGTTGTTAACCAAGTCTTAACTGTGAGCAGTGTCCTTGAATGGAGTCAGTGTCTTATCTATAGCCTGAGCTTGCTATTTTATTTTATTTTATTTTTTCAGTTAATTCATTCTGTTCTTTGTGCTTCTTCCCTTCTTGGCTTCTTTTAACATGCAAAGGAAACTTTCACTTTTTACTCATACACCTTTTTCCCAACAATGAACACCTACACATTGTCATTATACAGTACATTAGTCTTATTATTTAATATATGCCACACACACTCTTTTACTAAAATAACCTTATTACAGAGCTTTCGAGCAACAAGCCAGGACAAGCACACCCACTTTGAGGAGTTCACTCAATACAACCTCTAGTCCAATAGCCTTCCACCATCCCCAGCCCTCTGGCTAGAAATCTGAGGTAGCCAGAAAGATCCCATGTACAATATGGGGAGTGGGATAACTTTTCATGTCCTTGCTTTCAAAGACTGTTGGTATGCAAATTTTAACAACAATTTTTGCAATTAACAATTTGACCAATAAACTTTCTTTTCCTTACTTAAGGAATGCATTAGACTTTAGTATATCACATTCTCCTGATTTACCTAAACACTTTGTATTCCAAGTTGAACAAAACAAGTATCTGCATTTTAATTTAAACTTTTTGTTTGCTTTTAAACTAGATTATTTTATAAAAATATTAAACACAAAAATTCCGGCCACAAGACAAACACCACAAGACAGAACATAGAACACAAAACATAATTTCTATTGTGCCAGTAAATGCATGGTACGTTGAATGCTGTTTAGCTGGCACCAGTTTTCTCTGATTATCTGAAAGACAAAAAAACAGAGGTCTACCCCTTCTGGGCAGACAATCATTGCTTAAAATAGACAAATACCCTTGTTGATTTCAGGAAAAACAGAGGAATTATCCCATATTTTATGTGTTTCAGAGGCAGCCCAGGTTTCAGTGGCTCCTACCTTATCAGTTAGATAATTTGCATGAATACAGATGCTTTCTGGCTTGCTTTTTACTTTTAACTCTTGCTTTCAAACACTGAAAGAAAACATCACTACTTATAGTGCCCTTACAGCCTAATAAAATTTCAATTACATAGCACTATATACATTCTTCAGCTAATTTAACTAAATTCTAAATGATTGCAATTAACAATATCTTTGCCTCAATTTATTTACAAACATTTCAAAGACACCAAGAACTTTCCTCTTCAGCATTTTTGCAAAGTTCAACTTCTGTTTCCTCCAGCAACTACAGAGTTAACTTCTCACTCTCCCTTAAATCACTTGCTTGTCTCCCAACAGCCACTTTTATCAACTCAAATCACCATTCCAAGTAAGTTCTGGGTATTTGAAATCCCCATGCTTACACTTACTTACTCCTTCCTTCCACTACACCCTTAAAGTTTTCCAACCTGTTTTCCAATCTCTCTGTCTGTTGCCTGCCCGCCTGGGCCCGATCCTGCTTTTCTCACTGAACCGTCCCTTCCATAGGCACCAACTTCTTCCACTACCAGTTTAGCTAGGAGGGTGGGCTTCTCAACTAGCCCCCCACCCCTCCTGGTCTCTTCCCTTAAACATTCTTACTCACAAGACTACCCGAGTCCTCCTTCATGAGGCTTGCCACCTAGACGAAGACACATGGCCCATTGGGCAAAGGCCATTTACTTAACATATAATTTGAAGGACTACTCTTAGAGGGTTTACCCAGAGACTCATTCATCTGTTTGACACTTAAACAGAAAAGATGTATTAGCTTGTGGGGAACTCTGAAACTGTATAGCAGAACACAGTAGTTGACAGACAAGAGCAGTTTGAGGGAGTGTCCCACGAAGTGAGGTGAGTCTAGCAGTTTTGGGGGATAGCTGGAGCAGAACACAGGTCGGCTGGCAGAGCAGCTGGTGGACCGAGTCGAGCAGTTTGTGGGGAAGGCAAAAGCAGAATCCCATGGAGAGGCAGAGCAGTCAGCAGTGGACCACATAATGTGCCCCTTTCTACTCAGGCTGGCAGGGGAAAAAGCCCTGCAGATAGACTCTTGAAGTCTGGGGTTGCGCAACTGTGGGTGATTTTGGGGTTGCTGGACTCTTGAAACGTTGGAGATATTGGACTTTGGAGCCTTGGGGTGATTTGGGGATTGCTGGACTCATGAGCCCAGGGAAAAGGACACGGCCTAGTTGAGGTGTTTTCCCAATTTAATGCTATGTTGTTTATCTCACGTTATTAAACATTTTCTGCTACACCCAGACTCTGTGCTTGCGAGAGGGGAAGTATTGCCTCTTTGAGGCACCTAGGAGTGCGTATGTAAAATTTTCCCATGTCACTGGGTGGGGGCTCGAGCTGGTTTGCATTACATTGTAGGCAAGAGACCCCTATGTATTGAACCCAGTCCTTGCTGCTATCAGTTCGGCCTGGCAGAAGGGTTCCACCTACGTCCAGGCTCAAGGGGTGCCTGGGGGGCTTAGGGAGTTCGTGGGGGGCACAGATATCTAGGTCCAGGCTGTAGGGGGTCGGGGGGGGCTCAGGAGTTTGGTGGGGGGCACAGATACCTACGTCCAGGCTGCAGGGGTCCCAGAGGGACTTAGGGGGTGTCACGTAGTGTGGTGGAATCTGGCCCTGCACCCCTCTTCCTGGGACACACAGTGACTCAGCCAGCCAGTAAAACAGAAGGTTTTTTTGGCCAACAGGAACGAAGGATACAGCAGGGCTTTTGGACACAACCAGGACCCCTCAATCGAGTCCTTCTGGGGGTTCAGGAAGCTTAGTTCCCAGTTTGGGATTCCCTGAATTCCAACAACCCAGCTCCAAACCAAAACTGAACTAACTCCCTCCAACCAGCCCCTTCCTTTATTCAGCTTCCTGGGCAAAGGTGCTGACCCCCTCCCAGCTGCCTAGCTTAAGTTACAGGCTTAGGTCCTGTCCCTCACCTAAAGTCACCCGCTGCTCTCCCATCCCCCACACAGACAGTCCCCACTCCATCACAGTAATGCCCAGAGCATTTCGCGAATGGAGCAACAGTAACACTGTGTGGCCATGCAGGGTAATGCCCAGAGCATTTCCCCCGTGGAGCAACAGTGACACCATGTGGCCACACAGGGTAATGCACAGAGCATTTCCTGCATGGAGCAAGAGTGACACCGTGTGACCACACAGGGTAATGCCCAGAGCATTTCCCGCATGGAGCAAGAGTGACACCGTGTGGCCACGCAGGGTAATACACAGAGCATTTCCTGCATGGAGCAACAGTGACACCATGTGGTCACGCAGGGTAATGCACAGAGCATTTCCCGCATGCAGCAACATTGACACCTTGTGACCACACCAGGTAATGCACAGAGCATTTCTCTCATAGAGGAATAGTGTCAACATGTGGCCATGCAGGGTAATGCACAGAGCATCACGCCTATGTAGAGGCTGTAGAGATGCCTGGGGGACTTAGGGGTCGTGGGGGCACAGATAGCTACGTCCAGGCTGGAGACATTCTGGTGGGCATTAGGGGCTTCATGAGGGGCACAAATATCTACGTCAGGGCTGGAGAGGTCCCTGGATGGCTTAGGGGGTTGTTGTGAGCATAGATACATACCTCCATGTTGTAGTGGTCCCTGGGGGTTTAAGGAGTTGGTAAGGGTCACAGAAACCTACGTATGGTCTGGAGGGGTCCCTGGGGGACTTAAGGGTTTGTGGTTGCGCAGATACCTACGTACCGGTTGGAGGGGGCCCTGGGGAGCTTAGGGGGTTTGTGTGGCGTACACATAGCTATAACCAGGCTTGTGGGGGCCCTATGGGTCTTAGAAGGCTGGTGGGGGGCAGAGATACCTATGTAGGGACTGGAGAAGTCCTGGGGAGGGCTTTGGGGGTTCCTGGAAGTCACAAATATCTACGTCCAGGCTGGAGGAGTTCTGGGGGTATTAGGGAGTTGTGCGGGGGCACAGATACCTATATCGAGGCTGTAGGGGTCCTGGGGTTGCTTTGCGGAATTTTGGGGTACAGGTACCTACTTCCATGCTGTAGGGGTCGCTGGGAGGATCAGTGGGTTCGTGAGGGTGCACAGGTATCTACGTCCGGTCTATAGGGATCCTGGGGGGGGCTTAGGGGTTTGTAAGGGGCACAGATACATTCATCCAGGCAAGAGGGGTCCTAGGGACCTTAGGGGGTTCATGCTGGGCACAGATACCTGCGTCTAGGCTGGAGGGGTTTTGGGGTCTTAGGAGGGTTGTGTGGGCACAGATACCTATGTCGATGCTGGAGGGGTCCTGTCATGTCTTAGCGGATTCGTGGGGTCAGAGATACCTACATCTAGGCTGGAGGGGTTCCGGGGGGATTGGGTGTGTTTGGGGGGGGAACAGATACCTACATCCTGATGGTAGGTGGCCCTGGGTAGCTTAGGCGGTTTTTGTCGGTCACAGATACAAACATCCATGCTGAAAGGGTCCCGAGGGACTTTGTGGGGCTCTAGGGGTCACAGATACCTACCTACAGTCTGGAAGGTTCCTGTGGGTATTAAGGGGTGTGTGGGGCATACAGATGCCTACATCTGGGCTTGTGGGTTTCCTGGGGGGCTTAGAGGTTTGTGGAGAGCACAGATACCATTATCCAGGCTTGATGGGTTCTGGTGGGATTAGGGGGTTGTGGGGGGCACAGATACCTATGTAAACAGAAGCAGGATGAACTCTACCCTCCCATCTGGTGGTGAATTATGGCAAGTGTGGAAAAGGATTTCAGGGTCTGATCATGTTTGCATAGACACACTCACCGTGCGTGACACGGCCACGGCAGCCTGGGATGGTTACTTTGGCAGCTATGGTATCCCCAGTTTATTTGTTGTTGGGGTGTGAGATGTGGAGTGTCGACACCCTGATTGTGTGGATGAGGAACTGTGAAACAGCTTTGAGACAGGGATTCTCACCATCAGTTGAGTGGCACTCACTAGACAAGGGAGTGGTCTCCTTGGATGAGCCAGAAACACCAATTACATCGTCTTTTCTTTTAACAGTTGAATAGTAGAGTTGGTTGTTGATTTTCTTAATAACTGAAGATCCAGGTTCCTGACCTGAAGTCATTGAAGTGCTGTGTTAAATAGTGGGGGAGTTTGAAACTATATTGCAGAGCAGCTGATGGAGAAGAGCAGTTTGTGGAACACTTGGAATGACTCACGGAGTGAAGTAAGCTAAGCAGTTTTTGGAGACAGCTGGAGCAGATCACAGGTTGGCTTTTGGAGCAGAGCAGCTGGTGGACTGAGCTGAGCAGTTTGTGGGAAAGGTAGAAGCAGAATCCCACGGAGAGGCAGGGTAGACAGCAGTGGACCACGTAAGGTGCCCCTTTCTACCCAGGCTGGCAGGGGGGAAAACCCGGCAGATAGACTCCTGAACTCTGGGGCTGCGGGAATGTGGGTGATTATGGGGTTGCTGGAGTCTTGAAATATTTGAGGTATTGTACTTTGGACTCTTGGGGTGATTTCGGGATTGCTAGATTCTAGAGCCCAGGGAAAAGGACACGGCCTAGTTGAGGTGTTTTCCAAATTTAATGCTATGTTGTTTATCTCACGTTATTAAACATTTTCTGCTATACCCAGATTCTATGATTGCGAGAGGGGAAGTATTGCCTCTTTGAGGCACCTAGGGGTGTGTATGTAAAATTTTCCCATGTCATTGGGTGAGGGCTCGATCTGGTTTGCATTACGTAATAGGGAAGGGACCCCTATGTATTGAACCCAGTCCTTGCTGCTATCAATTCAGCCTGGCAGACGGGTTCCACCTATGTTCAGGCTGAAGGGGTCCCTGGGGATTTGAGGAGGTTCCTGGGGGGCACAGAGATCTAGGCCCAGGCTGTAGGGGTACCTGGGGGGCTCAGGGATTTGGTGGGGGGCACAGATACCTACGTCCCAGCTGCAGGGGTCCCAGAGGGGCTTAGGGGGTGTCATGGAGTTTAGTGGAATCTGGCCCTGCACCCCTCTTCCAGGGACACACAGTGACTCAGCCAGCCAGTAAAACAGAGGGTTGTTTTGGCCAACATTAACGAAGGATAGAGCAGGGCTTTGGGGCACAACCAGGACCCGTCAGTCGCGTACTTCTGGGGGTTCAGGAAGCTTAGTTCCCAGTTTGGGATTCTCTGAATTCCAACTATCCAGCTCCAAAAAAAAACTGAACTAACTCCCTCCAGCCGACCCCTTCCTGTGTCCAGCTTCCCGGGCAAAGGTGCTCACTCTCTCAGCCCTGCCTAGCTCGAGTTACAGGCTTAGGTCCTGTCCCTCACCTAAAGTCACCCCCTGCTCTCCCATCCCCCACACAGACAGTCCCCACTCCATCACAGTAATGCCCAGAGCATTTCGCGCATGGAGCAACAGTGTCACCGTGTGGCCACGCAGGGTAATGCACAGAGCATTTCCTGGATAGAGCAACAGTGAAACCATGTGGTCACGCAGGGTAATGCACAGAGCATTTCCCCGCATGGAGCAACAGTGACACCGTGTGGCCACACAGAATAATACACAGAGCATTTCCCCGCATAGAGCAACAGTGACACCATGTGGTCACGCAGGGTAATGCACAGAGCGTTTTCTGCATGGAGCAACAGTGGCACCGTGTGGCCACGCACGGTAATACACAGATCATTTCCTGCATGAAGCAACAGTGACACCATGTGGTCATACAGGGTAATACACAGAACATTTCCCCGCATGGAGCAACAGTGACACCGTGTGGCCACACAGGGTAATGCACAGAGCATTTCCTGCATGGAGCAACAGTGACACCGTGTGGCCACACAGGGTAATGCACAGAGCATTTCCTGCATGGAGCAACAGTGACACCATGTGGTGACGCAGGGTAATACACAGAGCGTTTCCTGCATGGAGCAACAGTGACACCATGTAGTCACGCAGGGTAATGCACAGAGCATTTCCTGCATGGAGCAACAGTGACACCATGTGGCCACACAGGGTAATGCAGAGAGCATCGCACCTACGTGGAAGCTGTAGAGATCCCTCGAGGGCTTACGGGGGTTCGTAGGGTCACAGATATCTACATCCAGTATGGGCGGGACCCTGGGAGAGTTAGGGGGGTTGTGAGGGGCATAGGTACTTGCGTCCAGGCTGTAGAGGTCCTGGTGGGGATTAAAGGCTTCCTGGAGGACAGCAATATCTACGTCCAGGCTGAAGGGGTCCCTGGACGCTTAGGTGGTTGTGGTGAGCACAGTGATCCCTGGGGGTATAGGGACTTGGTGAGGGGCACACGTACCTATGTATGTCCTGGAGGGGTCCCTGGGGTGGGGCTTAGTGGTACTGTAGGAGACACAGATACCTACGTCCAGGCTATAGGCATTCTGGGGGGGCTTAGGGCTTTGGGGGGGCACAGATACCTACATCCAGGCTGGAGGGGTCCTGGGGGGCTTAGGTGGTTTGTGGGGAGGGCACAGATATGTACATCCAGGCTGGAGAGGTTCCGGAGAGGATTAGGGGTTTTTGCAGATGGCAGAGATACCTATCTCCATACTCTAGGGGTCCCGGGGGGCTTAGGGTTTTTTGGGAGGCACAGATATCTATGTCCAGGTTGGAGTGGTTCCTTGGGGGTTTAGGGAGTTCCTGGGGGGCACAGATACCTAGGTCCATGCTGTAGGGTTCCCTGGGTGGATTAGGGGTTTTCTGGGTGGCAGAGATACCTACGTCTAGGCTGTAGGGGTCCCTGGGAGGCTTAGGGGGTTTGTGGGGGGCAGAGATACCTACTTCCAGGCAATAGGTCTTCCAGGGGGAATTAGTGTGTTGGGGGGGCACAGATACCTAGGTTCAGGCTGGAGGGTTCCCGGGGGCGGGGCTTTCGCCGTTTGTGTTGGGCACAGATACCTGCATCCAGGCTGGAGTGGTCCCTGGGGGGGCTAAAGCGGTTTCTGGTGGGCACAGATAACTACCTCCAGGCTGGAGGGGTTTCTCGGCACTTAGGGGTTGTGGGGGCACAGATACTTCCATCCAGGCTGGAGGGTACCTGGGGGGCTTAGCGGGTTCATGTGGGGCACAGATACCTAAGTCCAGACTGGATGGGTCCAGGGGGGGCTTATGGGGTTCAGGGAGCACAGATGCTTATCTCTAGGCTATAGGGGTCCCTGGTGGGCTTAGGGGGGTTTTGGGGGGCCCCAGATACCTAAGTCCATGCTGTAGGCGTCCCTACAGGTGCTTATGGGTTCGTGGGGTGCACAGATACTTATGTCCAGTCTGGAGGGGACAGGGGGGGTTGGGGTTTCATGAGGGGCACAGATACAAACCTCCAGGCTGTAGGAGTCTCAGGGAGGCTGTGGGGGTGCAGATACCTACATCTAGTCTGGATGGGTCCTGGGGGTTATGGGGGGTTTGTGGGGGGCACAGATACCTAGGTACAGGCTGTCGGTGTCCCGAGGAGATTAGGCGGTTCACTGGGGGCTCAGATACATCCAGGCTGGATGTGTCCCGAGGAGCTTAGGGGGTTTGTGGGGTGCTCAGACACCTGTGTCCAGGCTGTAGGGATCCCTGGGAGGTTAGAGGTTCGTGGGTGTCACAGATAGGGACTTCCAGGCTGAAGGGGTCGCTGGGACGTTTAGGGGGTTTGTGGGAGTACAGATACCTACGTCCAGGCTAAAGGGGTAATGGGGGTGCTTAGGGAATCGGGGTGGACACAGATACCTACGTCCAGGGTCTAGGGGTCCCGAGGGGATTGGGGGTTGAGGGGGGAACAGATGCCTACGTCCTAGCTGAATGGGTCCTGGGTGGTTTAGGAGGTTCGTTGGAGTCACAGATCCCTAAGTCCAGGCTGTAGGGGTTGCTGGGGTATTCGGGGATTTCTGGGGGTCACAGATACCTACGTTCAGACTGGAAGGGTTCCAGAGGGCTTAGGAGATTTATAGGGGGACAGATACCAACATCCTGGCTGTAGGGGTTCCCGTGGGGATTAGGTGGTTTATGGGGGGCACAGATTACTCATAGACTCTAGGACTGGAAGGGACCTCGAGAGGTCATCGAGTCCAGTCCCCTGCCCTCATAGCAGGACCAAATACTGTCTAGACCATCCCTAATAGACATTTATCTAACCTACTCTTAAATATCTCCAGAGATGGAGATTCCACAACTTCCCTAGGCAATCTATTCCAGTGTTTAACTACCCTGACAGTTAGGAACTTTTTCCTAATGTCCAACCTAAATCTCCCTTGCTGCAGTTTAAGCCCATTGCTTCTTGTTCTATCATTGGAGGCTAAGGCGAACAAGTTTTCTCCCTCCTCCTGATGACACCTTTTTAGATACCTGAAAACTGCTATCATGTCCCCTCTCAGTCTTCTCTTTTCCAAACTAAACAAACCCAATTCCTTCAGCCTTCCTTCATAGGTCATGTTCTCAAGACCTTTAATCATTCTTGTTGCTCTTCTCTGGACCCTCTCCAATTTCTCCACATCTTTCTTGAAATGTGGTGCCCAGAACTGGACACAATACTCCAGTTGAGGCCTAACCAGCGCAGAGTAAAGCGGAAGAATGACTTCTCGTGTCTTGTTTACAACACACCTGTTAATGCATCCCAGAATCACGTTTGCTTTTTTTGCAACAGTATCACACTGTTGACTCATATTAAGCTAGTGGTCTACTACGAGCCCTAGCTCTCCTTCTGCCATACTCCTTCCTAGACAGTCTCTTCCCATTCTGTATGTGTGAAACTGATTGTTCCTTCCTAAGTGGAGCACTTTGCATTTATCTTTATTGAACTTCATCCTGTTTACCTCAGACCATTTCTCCAATTTGTCCAGATCATTTTGAATTTTGACCCTGTCCTCCAAAGCAGTTGCAATCCCTCCCAGTTTGGTATCATCCGCAAACTTAATAAGCGTACTTTCTATGCCAACATCTAAATCGTTGATGAAGATATTGAACAGATCCGGTCCCAAAACAGACCCCTGTGGAACCCCACTTGTTATACCTTTCCAGCAGGATTGGGAGCCATTAACAACTACTCTCTGAGTACGGTTATCCAGCCAGTTATGCACCCACCTTATAGTAGCCCCATCTAAATTGTACTTTCCTAGTTTATCTATAAGAATATCATGCGAGACCGTATCAAATGCCTTACTAAAGTCTAGGTATATCACATCCACCGCTTCTCCCTTATCCACAAGGCTCGTTATCCTATCAAAGAACGCTATCAGATTAGTTTGACACGATTTGTTCTTTACAAATCCATGCTGGCTATTCCCTATCACCTTACCACCTTCCAAGTGTTTGGAGATGATTTCTTTGATTACCTGCTCCATTATCTTCCCTGGCACAGAAGTTAAACTAACTGGTCTGTAGTTTCCTGGGTTGTTTTTATTTCCCTTTTTATAGATGGGCACTATATTTGCCTCCTTCCAGTCTTCTGGAATCTCCCCCGTCTCCCATGATTTCCCAAAGATAATAGCTAGAGGCTCAGATACCTCTTCTATTAACTCCTTGAGTATTCTAGGATGCATTTCATCAGGCCCTGGTGACTTGCAGGCATCTAACTTTTCTAAGTGATTTTTTACTTGCTCTTTCCTTATTTTCTCTTCTAAACCTACTCTCTTCCCGTAAGCATTCACTATACTAGACATTCCTTCAGACTTCTCAGTGAAGACTGAAACAAAGAAGTCATTAAGCGTCTCTGCCATTTCCAAGTCTCCCGTTACTGTTTCCCCCTCCTCACTGAGCAGTGGGCCTACCCTGTCCTTAGTCTTCCTCTTGCTTCTAATGTATGACAGATACCAATGTCCTGGCTGTAGATGTTCCTCCACGGTGGCCTCAGGGCTGGAAGAGCTCCCACTCCCTTCTATTACCTGGGGGCTGCAGCAGGGGCACAGAGCTTCTCTGGTCTCACTCCTTTACCCCTGCCCCGCTGTGGCACTGACACCAGAGAAGCTCTGTGCCCGTGCTGCAGCCTTTGCGCCATATCAGGGAGTGGGAGCTCCTCCAGCCCTGGGGCCACCGTGAGGGAGACTTTTCCAGGGGGACCCAATTTGGCCAGGGGCCCCCGGGACCCCGACAGCCTGGATGTAGGGTTATGTGCGACCACAGCCCCACTATGTACCCCAGGAACATCTACAGCCAGGACATTGGTATCTGTGCCCCCCGAACCCACAAAGCCCCCCAGGGAACTTTACAGCCAGTATGTTGGTATCTGTGCCCCCCATAAATCTCCTAAGCGCTCCAGGACCCCTCCAGTCTGCACGTAGGTATCTGTTACACCCAGAAATCCCTCAATGCCCCAGGAACCGCTACAGCCTGGACTTAGGTATCTGTGACTCCATCGAACCTCCTAAACCACCCAAGACACCTCCAGCTATGACGTAGGTATCTGTTCCCCCCTCAACCCCCAATCCCCTCGGGACCCCTAGACCCTGGACGTAGGTATCTGTGTCAGCCCCAATCCCTTAAGCACTCCCATTACCCCTTCAGCCTGGACGTAACTACCTGTGACCCCCACGAACCCCCTAAGCCCCCAGGGATCCCTACAGCCTGGACACAGGTGTCTGAGCACCGCACGAACCCCCTAAGCTCCTCGGGACACATCCAGCCTGGATGTATCTGAGCCCCCAGTGAACCGCCTCATCTCCTCGGGACACCGACAGCCTGTACCTAGGTATCTGTGCCCCCCACAAACCCTCTATACCCCCAGGACCCCTCCAGCCCAGATGTAGAAATCTGTACCCCCACAGCCCCCTGGGACTCCTACAGCCTGGAGGTTCGTATCTGTGCCCCCCCATGAAACCCCAACCCCCCCTGCCCCCTCCAGCCTGGACATAAGTATCTGTGCACCCCACGAACCCATAAGCACCTGTAGGGACGCCTACAGCATGGACTTAGGTATCTGGGGCCCCCCAAAACCCTCTAAGCCCACCAGGGACCACTACAGCCTAGAGATAAGTATCTGTGCCCCCTGAACCCCATAAGCCCCCCCTGGATCCCTCCAGCCTGGATTTAGGTATCTGTGCCCCCTACGAACCCGCTAAGCTCCCCAGGGACCCTCCAGCCTGGACGGAGGTATCTGTGCCCCCCCACAATCCCTAAGTGCCGAGACACCCCTCCAGCCTGGAGGTAGGTATCTTTGCCAAACACAAACTGCCTAAGCCCCCCCCCCCATCGGGAGCCCTCCAGCCTGGATCTAGGTATCTGTGCCCCCCCAACACACTAATTCCCCCTGGAAGCCCTATTGCCTGGACTTAGGTATCGCTGCCCCCCACAAACCCCCTAAGCCTCCTAGGGACCCCTACAGCCTGTATCTATCTGTACCCCTCAGAAAACCCCTAATCCAACCGGGGACCCCTACAGCATGGACCTAGGTATCTGTGCCCCCCAGGAACCCCCTAAACCCCCCAGGAACCACTCCAACCTGGACATAGTTATCTGTGCCTCCCAAAAAAGCCCTAAGCCCCCCAGGGACCCCTAGATCCTGGAGATAGGTATCTCTGCTGTCCACAAAAATTCCTTATACTCCCTGGAACCTCTCCAGCCTGGACGTACATAGCTGTGCCCCCCACAACCCCCCTAAGCCCCCCGGGACCCCTCCAGCCTGGATGTAGGTATCTGTGCCCCCCCAAAACCCTAAGCCTCCCCAGAATGCCTATAGCCTGGACGTAGGTATCTGTGTCCCCTACAATACCACTAAGCCCCCCCAGGGACCCCTCCAGAACAAACATAGGTATCTGTGCCCCTCACCAAGTTCCTAAACCCCCAGGGATCACTGTGCTCACCACAACCTCTAAGCCGGGACCTCTCCAGCCCGGACGTAGATATTGGTGTCCTCCAGGAAGCCCTTAATCCCCACCAGGACCTCTACACCCTGGATGCAAGTACCTATGCCCCCCACAACACCCCTAACTCCCCCAGAGTCCCGACCATCCTGGACGTAGGTATCTGTGACCCTACGAACCCCCTTAAGCCCCCCAGAATGCCTCCAGCCTGGACGTAGCTATCTGTACCTCCCATGACCCCTAAGCCCCCAGGGATCTCTACAGCCTCTACATAGGTGTGATGCTCTGTGCATTACCCTGAGTGGCCACACAGTGCCACTGTTGCTCCATGCAGGAAATGCTCTGGGCATTACTGTGATGGAGTGGGGACTGTCTGTGTGGGGGATGGGAGAGCAGCGGGTGACTTTAGGTGAGGGACAGGACCTAAGCCTGTAACTCGAGCTAGGCAGGGCTGAGAGACTGAGCACCTTTGCCCGGGAAGCTGGACACAGGAAGGGGTCGGCTGGAGGGAGTTAGTTCAGTTTTGGTTTGGAGCTGGGTAGTTGGAATTCAGAGAATCCCAAACTGGGAACTAAGCTTCCTGAACCCCCAGAAGGACTCGAGGGAGTTAGTTCAGTTTTGGTTTAGAATTCCTTGGTGCAAAAACACCGTGAAACTCCCCTTTCTTCTTCACAGAGGGCTTCAACACCCCTTTTCTCACTCAGGCTCACAACTGCCCAGAATTCGAGAACTGTCCCTGTTCCCATTGGACAAATGGGAGGAGCCTGAGGTACAGAGAAGGGAGGAGACCTACCCAAGGGCCTACACAGTAAGGCGGTGGCAGAGCCAGAAAGAGAAGCCGCCAGTCAGACTCCTGTTCTAACAGACAACAAATCCCCCCAGAGGCAGGGATAGAGCTCAGGAACTGAGATGGTTGGAAAATTTCATTCCAACCGTTTCTGTCCAAATATCCCATTCAGACTAAACCAGTTTGTTTCTCAGAATCATAACAAGTGAGATGGAAGTTCTTTGCAAAAAGATTTTGTTGCAAAACAAAAGCATCTCCTGTTTGTCGCAGTGTGTTAAATTGTGTCATCACACACAAGGAGGAGACACTTAGATCTTGAAAATTAGATAAAATGCTTCAGTCTGAGCTAAGTCATTGCTGCTCTTCAAAAATAAAAAAATACAAATAAAAAAGATTGTTTCAGCTAATCTATTATGTTATAATCTGCTCTGGTAAACGTGATGGGACACCTCATATTATGCACTACTCTTAGTGACACTCTCCAATGGATCCCCATCCTCCACCCACCATGAGGTAGGTAAGAGTGGATCATTATTATCCCTACTTGAAAGCACACCATGGCCGCTTCACTTCTCCTGCCTCCCCTAGACCCTGGACGTAGGTATCTGTGTCAGCCCCGATCCCTTAAGCACTCCCATTACCCCTTCAGCCTGGACGTAACTACCTGTGACCCCCACGAACCCCCTAAGCCCCCAGGGTTCCCAACAGCCTGGACAAAGGTGTCTGAGCACCCCACAAACCTCCTAAGCTCCTCGGGACACATCCAGCCCTAAGCCCCCCGGGACCCCTAGAGTATGGAGATAGGTATCTCTGCCATCCGCAAAAACCCATAATCCTCTCTGGAACCTCTCCTGCCTGGATGTACATATCTGTGCCCCTCCCCACAAACCACCTAAGCCCCCCGGGACCCCTCCAGCCTGGATGTAGGTATCTGTGCCCCCCCAAAGCCCTAAGCCCCCCCCCAGAATGCCTATAGCCTGGACGTAGGTATCTGTGTCTCCTACAGTGCCACTAAACCCCCCCCAGGGACCCCTCCAGGACATACATAGGTATCTGTGCCCCTCACCAAGTCCCTATGCCCCCAGGGATCACTGTGCTCACCACAACCCCCTAAGCGTCCATGGACCCCTTCAGCCTGGACGTAGATTTTGCTGTCCTCCAGGAAGCCTTTAATCCCCACCAGGACCTCTACAGCCTGGACGCAAGTATCTATGCCCCTCACAACCCCCCTAACTCTCCCAGGGCCCCGCCCATACTGGATGTAGGTATCTCTGACCCTACGAACCACCGTAAGCCCTCGAGGGATCTCTACAGCCTCCACGTAGGTGCGATGCTCTGTGCATTACCCTGTGTGTCCACATGGTGTCACTCTTGCTCCATGCAGGAAATGCTCTGTATATTACCCTGTGTGGCCACATGGTACCACTGTTGCTCCATGCAGGAAATGCTCTGTGCATTACCCTGCGTGACCACATGGTGTCACTGTTGCTCCATGCGGGGAAATGCTCTGTGCATTACCCTGCGTGACCACATGGTGTCACTGTTGCTCCATGCAGGAAATGCTCTGTGTATTACCCTGTATGGCCACACAGTGCCACTGTTGCTCCATGCGGGGAAATGCTCTGTGCATTACCCTGCGTTACCACATGCTGTCACTGTTGCTCCATGCAGGAAATGCTCTGTGCATTACCCTGCGTGGCCACACAGTGTCACTCTTGCTCCATGCAGGAAATGATCTGTGCATTACCCTGGGTAGCCACACGGTGTCACTGTTGCTCCATGCAGGAAATGCTCTGTGCATTACCCTGTGTGGCCACACGGTGTCACTGTTGCTCCACGGTGGAAATGCTCTGGGCATTACCCTGCATGGCCACACAGTGTTACTGTTGCTCCATGCACGAAATGCTCTGGGCGTTACTGTGATGGAGTGGGGACTGTCTGTGTGCGGGATGGGAGAGCAGCGGGTGACTTTAGGTGAGGGACAGGACCTAAGCCTGTAACTTAAGCTAGGCAGTTGGGAGGGGGTCAGCACCTTTGCCCAGGAAGCTGAATAAAGGAAGGGGCTGGCTGGAGAGAGTTAGTTCAGTTTTGGTTTGGAGCTGGGTTCTTGGAATTCAGGGTATCCCAAACTGGGAACTAAGCTTCCTGAACCCCCAGAAGGACTCGATTGAGGGGTCCTGGTTGTGCCCAAAAGCCCTGCTGTAAACTTCGTTCGTGTTGGCCAAAAAAACCTTCTGTTTTACTGGCTGGCTGAGTCACTGTGTGTCCCAGGAAGAGGGGTGCAGGGCCAGATTCCACCACACTACGTGACACCCCCTAAGTCCCTCTGGGACCCCTGCAGCCTGGACGTAGGTATCTGTGCCCCCCACCAAACTCCTGAGCCCCCCCCCCGACCCCCTACAGCCTGGACCTAGATATCTGTGCCCCCCACGAACTCCCTAAGCCCCCCAGGCACCCCTTGAGCCTGGACGTAGGTGGAACCCTTCTGCCAGGCTGAACTGATAGCAGCAAGGACTGGGTTCAATACATAGGGGTCCCTTGCCTACAATGTAATGCAAACCAGCTCGAGCCCCCACCCAGTGACATGGGAAAATTTTACATACGCACTCCTAGGTGCCTTAAAGAGGCAATACTTCCCCTCTTGCAAGCATAGAGTCTGGGTGTAGCAGAAAATGTTTAATAACGTGAGATAAACAACATAGCATTAAATTGGGAAAACACCTCAACTAGGCCGTGTCCTTTTCCCTGGGCTCATGAGTCCAGCAATCCCCAAATCACCCCAAGGATCCAAAGTCCAATATCTCCAACGTTTCAAGAGTCCAGCAACCCCAAAATCACCCACAGTTGCGCAACCCCAGAGTTCAAGAGTCTATCTGCAGGGTTTTTCCCCCTGCCAGCCTGAGTAGAAAGGGGCACCTTATGTGGTCTACTGCTGACTGCTCTGCCTCTCCATGGGATTTTGCTTTTGCCTTCCCCACAAACTGCTCAGCTCAGTCCCCCAGCTGCTCTGCCAGCCGACCTGTGTT
This sequence comes from Gopherus flavomarginatus, assembly GCF_025201925.1. Classification (NCBI taxonomy): domain Eukaryota; kingdom Metazoa; phylum Chordata; order Testudines; family Testudinidae; genus Gopherus; species Gopherus flavomarginatus. Next base: position 1,005,021 of record NW_026115070.1, read on the forward strand.
CTGCTCCAGCTGTCCCCCAAAACTGCTAGACTCACCTCACTCTGTGGGCCACTCCCACAAATTGCTCCTATCTGCCAACTACTGTGTTCTGCAATACAGTTTCAGAGTCCCCCACAAGCTAACACATCTTTTCAGTGATTTCAGCTCAAGAACCTAGAAATTCAACTTTTAAGAGAATAAAAAATCAACACTGCTACTCAACTGTTAAAAGAAAAAAAGTGCAATTGGTGACTCTAGCTCACCCAAGGAGCCCACTCCCTTGTCTAGTGAGTGCCACTCAACTGATGGTGAGAATCCCTGTCTCAAAGTTGTTTCACAGTTCCTCATCCACACAATCAGGGTGACAACACTCCACATCTCACACCCCAACAACAAATAAACTGGGGATACCATAGCTGCCAAAGTAACCATCCCAGGCTGCCGTGGCCGTGTCACGCACGGTGGGTGTGTCTATGGAAACATGATCAGACCCTGAAATCCTTTTCCACACTTGCCATAATTCACCACCAGATGTGAGGGTAGAGTTCATCCTGCTTCTGCTTACATAGGTATCTGTGCCCCCCACAACCCCCTAATCCCACCAGAACCCATCTAGCCTGGATAATGGTATCTGTGCTCTCCACAAACCTCTAAGCCCCCCAGGGAACCCACAAGCCCAGATGTAGGCATCTGTATGCCCCACACACCCCTTAATACCCACAGGAACCTTCCAGACTGTAGGTAGGTATCTGTGACCCCTAGAGCCCCACAAAGTCCCTCGGGACCCCTACAGCATGGATGTTTGTATCTGTGACCGACAAAAACCGCCTAAGCTACCCAGGGCCACCTACCATCAGGATGTAGGTATCTGTTCCCCCCCCCAAACACACCTACTCCCCCCGGAACCCCTCCAGCCTAGATGCAGGTATCTCTGACCCCACGAATCCGCTAAGACATGACAGGACCCCTCCAGCATCGCCATAGGTATCTGTGCCCACACAACCCTCCTAAGACCCCCAAAACCCCTCCAGCCAAGACGCAGGTATCTGTGCCCAGCATGAACCCCCTAAGGTCCCTAGGACCACTCTTGCCTGGATGAATGTATCTGTGCCCCTTACAAACCCCTAAGACACCCCCAGGATCCCTGTAGACCGGACGTAGATATCTGTGCACCCTCACGAACCCACTGATCCTCTCAGCGACCCCTACAGCATGGAAGTAGGTATCTGTACCCCAAAATTCCCCAAAGCAACCCCAGGACACCTACAGCCTCGATATAGGTATCTGTGCCCCCGCACAACTCCCTAATACCCCCAGAACTCCTCCAGCCTGGACGTAAATATTTGTGACTTCCAGGAACCCCCAAAGCCCTCCCCAGGACTTCTCCAGTCCCTACATAGGTATCTCTGCCCCCCACCAGCCTTCTAAGACCCAGAGCGCCCCCACCAGCCTGGTTATAGCTATGTGTACGCCACACAAAACCCTAAGCTCCCCAGGGCCCCCTCCAACCGGTACGTAGGTATCTGCGCAACCACAAACCCTTAAGTCCCCCAGGGACCCCTCCAGACCATACTTAGGTTTCTGTGACCCTTACCAACTCCTTAAACCCCCAGGGACCACTACAGCATAGACGTATGTATCTATGCTCACCACAACCCCCTAAGCCATCCACGGACCTCTCCAGCCCTGACGTAGATATTTGTGCCCCTCATGAAGCCCCTAATGCACACCAGAATGTCTCCAGCCTGGACGTAGCTATCTGTGCCCCCCCACGACCCCTAAGTCCCCCAGGCATCTCTACAGCCTCTACATAGGCGTGATGCTCTGTGCATTACCCTGCATGACCACATGTTGTCACTGTTCCTCTATGAGAGAAATGCTCTGTGCATTACCCTGCATGTCGACATGGAATCACTGTTGCTCCATGCAGGAAATGCTCTGTGCATTTCCCTGCATGGCCACATGGTGTCACTGTTGCTCCATGCAGGAAATGCTCTGTGCATTACCCTGCATGACCACACGGTGTCACGCTTGCTCCATGCAGGAAAAGCTCTGTGCATTACCCTGTGTGGCCACACGGTGTCACTCTTGCTCCATGCAGGAAATGCTCTGTGCATTATCGTTTGTGGCCACACGGTGTCACTCTTGCTCCATGCAGGAAATGCTCTGTGCATTACCCTGTGTGGCCACATGGTGTCACGGTTGCTCCACAGGGGAAATGCTCTGGGCATTACCCTGCATGGCCACACGGTGTTACTGTTGCTCCATGCGCGAAATGCTCTGGGGATTACTGTGATGGAGTGGTGACTGTCTGTGTGGGGACTGGGAGAGCAGCGGGTGACTTTAGGTGAGGGACAGGACCTAAGCCTGTAACTTAAGCTAGGCAGCGGGGAGGGATTCAGCACCTTTGCCCAGGAAGCTGAATAAAGGAAGGGGCTGGCTGGAGGGAGTTAGTTCAGTTTTGGTTTGGAGCCGGGTTGTTGGAATTCAGGGAATCCCAAACTGGGAACTTAGCTTCCTGAACCCCAAGAAGGACTCGATTGAGGGGTCCTGGTTGTGCCCAAAAGCCCTGCTGTATCCTTCGTTCCTGTTGGCCAAAAAAACCTTCTGTTTTACTGGCTGGCTGAGTCACTGTGTGTCCCAGGAAGAGGGGTGCATGGCCAGATTCCACCACACTACGTGACACCCCCTAAGTCCCTCTGGGACCCCTGCAGCCTGGACGTATGTATCTATGCTCACCAGAACCCCTAAGCCATCCAGGGACCTCTCCAGTCCTGACGTAGATATTTGTGCCCCTCATGAAGCCCCTAATGCCCACCAGAATGTCTCCAGCCTGGACGTAGCTATCTGTGCCCCCCACGACCCCTAAGCCCCCCAGGGATCTCTACAGTCTCTACATAGGCGTGATGCTCTGTGCATTACCCTGCATGGCCACATGTTGTCACTGTTCCTCTATGAGAGAAATGCTCTGTGCATTACCCTGCGTGGCCACATGGAATCACTGTTGCTCCATCCAGGAAATACTCTGTGCATTTCTCTGCATGGCCACATGGTGTCACTGTTGCTCCATGCAGGAAATGCTCTGTCCATTACCTGGTGTGGTCACAAGGCATCAATGTTGCTCCATGCAGGAAATGCTCTGTGCATTACCCTGCCTGGCCACAAGGTGTCACAGTTGCTCCATATGGGAAATGTTCTGTGCGTTACCATGCGTGGCCACACGGTGTCACAGTTGCTCCATATGGGAAATGTTCTGTGCATTACCCAGTGTGGCCACACGGTGTCACTGTGGCTCCATGCGGGAAATGCTCTGGGCATTACTGTGATGGAGTAGGGACTGTCAGTGTGGGGGATGGGAGAGCAGGGGGTGACTTTAGGACCGGACACGTGCTCAGCCTGTAACCTGAGCTAGGCGGGGGGAGGGGTCAGCACCTTTGCCCGGGAAGCTGGACACAGCAAATGGCCAGCTGGAGGGAGTTGGGTTAGTTTAGTTTTGGTTTTGGTCTGGGTGGTTGGAATTCAGGGATTCCCAAACTGGGAACTAAGTTTCCTGAACCCCTAGAAGGACTTGATTGTGGGGTCCTGCTTGTGCCTCCAAGCTCTGCTGTATCCTTCGCTCCTGTTGTCCAATAAACCTTCTGTTTTACTGGCTGGCTGAGAGTCACTGTGAGTCCCAGGAAGAGGGGTGCAGGACCGGACTCCCCCACACTCCGTGACAGACCCTAAGCCCCTCCGAGACCCCTGCAGCCTGGACGTAGGTATCTGTGCCTCCCACCAAACACCTAAGACACTCAGAGATCCCTCCAGCCTGAACTTAGGTATCTGTGCCGCCACAAACCCCCTAAGCCCCCGAGGGACCTATACAGCCAGAACATTGGTATCTGTACCCCATATAGACTCCATAAGCCCCTTGCGACACTCCAGTGTGCACGTAGGTATATGTGCCCCTCAGAAACCCTCTAAGCCCCCAGGAACCCCTACAGCCTGGACATAGGTATTTGCACTCCCACAACCCCTCTAACACCCCCCTCCCGGGACATCTGCAATCTGGACGTAGATATCTGTGCCCCGCACGAAACCTCTAACCCCCCCTGGGAACGATACAGCCTGGACATACGTATCTGTGCCCACTCGAACCCCTAAAACCCACTGGTACCCCTACAGCCTGGACATCATAGGTGTCTTTGGCCCCCACAAATCCCCTAAGACTCCCAGGATGCCTCCAGCCTGGACGTAGGTATCTTTGCCCCCCACTAACCTCCTAAGCCCCCCTGGTAACCCTACAGCCTGGATGTAGGAATATGTGCCCCCCACGAACCCTCTAAGCCCCCATGGGACCCCTAGAGCATGGAGATTGGTATCTGTGTCCCCCCCAAACTCTCTAAGCCCCCCAGGGACCGCTATGGCCTGGACATAGGTATCTGTGCACCCCAAGGCCCCTAAGATCCCCCGGACCTCTGCAGCCTGGCTGTAGGTGTGACGGTGCTGCCCGTGGGAGCCAGCTCAGCTCACTCAATCAGAGTGAATTGCAAACAAAACAGGGCAGACAAATCCCAAACGCTGCTGGTTATTTCAATACTTAGATTTACCAAGCCAGCACAAAACAGCTTCTGTAGTACCTCACTGGTTACTTAGAAGTTTAAACCACGCAGTTCCCTTAAAGTACCCAGCCTCAGGCCGCCGTCCAGACACACCTGTTAGATATGATGATGATTCCTGAAAATCTTACTTCATCATATAAAAGAAAAGATTCTTCCGATCCCAAAGGATCAGCCACATAACCAGGTTCAATTATAACTTAGATTTTACCTAAAATACATGCTATAGCCAATTCTTATTAACTAAGCTAAAATTTATTAGAAAAGAAAAGAGAGAGAGTGAGTGTTGGTTAAAAGATTAATAGACATATAGACTTGAATTCAATTTTTGAGGTTCAGATACAAAGTTCACATGAGCTTGTAGTTGCCAAAAGTCCTTTTAGAAATAGTCCATAGGTTATAATCCACTGTCCATATTCAGGGTGGCTCCAGTCAATGACTGGGGATCTCAATCCTTGTGGCTTAAGGTTTCCCCCTCTTGAAACCCAAAGCAGATCTGAGATGAAGAAGGATCGTGTCCCAGGTTCTTAAACATTTCCAGCAGCCTTTCAGCCTGAGAAAACAATAGGCTTAACTCTTCTTCCAAACATCCTGGCAATTAGTACATCCATCAAACAGTTCAGATACAGATTACCACAACCTTCAAAGAGACACAGACAATAATACTATTTCACTCAAGTATCATCATAAATGTTAATATTCTTTTTTTGCTCTTTGAACTAAAACTATAGCAATAGACAAGACTTCTTTGCTGACATCACAAGACCTGAGCAAACACCTCCCCTTCTACCTCTAACACTGCAGACTTGCATTTCAAAGCTCTGTTCATTTACATATCTTGATAACCAGTTTTTAAGGTTCACCCACGGGTCAGGTCAGTCGGTGAGGTGAGTTAATTAACTCTTTCTGGCCCTGTCACCTTTCAATGAGATATTAGATTATACTTATGTCAGGGACTCTAACCCAGACGGCAAAGTTCGTTGTCTGACCGCGAGAGAGACAGGCAACACCAGCAAGGTCCGATCAAAAGCTCTTTATTGACAAGTGCACGCATCAATAGAGAGCAGCTCGTCTCCAGAGAGAACCAGCCTGCTCTTTACATCTTAGTATAAGCCTATATAGACAGTTCCGTCGCGTCATAAATTATTCACTGGAGCAACCCACCCCCTTCTTCTAACAACTAGAAACTAGACACCTTTAGTATACATGCATGCCTAAAGTTAGAAATGTAGGGGAGTTAAAAACAAACAAAGAACAAAACCAGGGAGGCTGGGAAACTAGGACTCTTATCAGTTCTTCGAAGGAGCTGCCCGAACACAGCACATCTGGTACTATGCCAGGAATGCAGCTTCTCTCTTATCTCACTTTTTCCCAGCGCTTGTGAGACATGCTGCTGCTTCTCAGTGTTTTCCACTCAGGGATTACCCACAAACCTCTGTTAGCCTGACTTTGGTCAGGTTGGCATACCTGGTTTTGTCTGCTATATCTTTATTCAGGCCTAACAATCCCCCCTTTGTCCCTAGAGGACCATAATGGGACTCTTGGGACACATATCCATTTAACAATTGTACGGGGGAGGCTAGTAAACCATGACCCAAGGTCTGAGTGGAGGTCCTTAAAACTAAAAGTGTGATCAAGAGATATAGCATGGAAAACAACAGCAACATTCTTAATAGCTTGTAAATCTTTGTCAATTAAGCCAGAGTGATTAACAGCAAAGCAACATTTTTCCCCAATGCGAGCACAAGCCCCTCTCTAATTCAGCATTCATGGCATTTAGCACACGTCTATTTTGCAAAGTTACTTCTGCTACTTCATCAGTCTTTCGTTGCAACTTTTGGAAAGCATCTATTAATGCATTAGCTGGTTTTTTTCAAGCTCTGCAGAAATATTTACAACTGCTCTCTTGAGCTTAGCCACCCACAATCCAGGAATGAGTGCACGGACAAAAGAGTGGAATCCTGTTTGTCTGACAACTAAGGGATTGGGGCACTGACTATAAATCAGTTAGGTATACCAAGTGGTCTAATTTCCCAGATGTTTCGGTGAATAATCCAGTCCCATGTGCATCCTCCCCATGGACCCGTCAGGATTCGGTATGTGGAAGCCCACATCCCCCAGTCCAAATGCTTGGAAGGAGCACTGTAAATGTTTACACTTCCACCCAGAAAGTCTTTAGTATATCTCCATGACCACAGATCAGATGGTACTCCTGATGTGTCTGTAAGGGCAGTGGGCCAAGTCTGGTACTCAAGATCACTCCAAATGGCCATCAGCTGGTCATTCAGGAAATTCTGAATGTCCAAACATACTAGATCCCACTGCAATGCCTTCCCAGCCTCAGTGATATTTAATACCATCTTTCCTTGGTGTAGTACTATATTACATTTGTTATTTAACTATTTTCAGGTACTTTTAAAAGGCATTGACATTAATAGCATAGGAGGGGGTTACATTATTAGTCACTGGAATGGTTTCAATACAGGTAAAATTTCCAGTGGCAGAACAAACTCTTCGGGTACTTGTTATTTAAAATCCAATTAGAGAGAGCAATACATGCTGAAGAATTTATCCACAACACAGGGCACAGCCTGTAGAATAAACCCCAAAATCCAATCAATACCACATTCCCAAGCATGGGTCCCACAAATTTTTTCTGCCAGTGTACAATTCTCTGTTTCTTCACCGGGGTCAGTTCTTAATGTCCTTTCTAGTCAGGAATTCCTGGACTTTAGCAATTTCAGTGGAGTGAGTGTTCCTTCTTCTTTCCCAAAACAGTCTTGGTGCAGCATCGTATAGGGGAGAGGTTACTAGCACATCACCCTGTAATGGTTTTGCTTTTTCTAGAAAAATTCAAAGGCACAGTAGATCTGTCAGTGGATAAGGGAGAGGCTACTAGCACTTCACCTGTACTTTTTCCCTACTGTCCAGAAGGCACAGTGGAGCTAGAAGGTGAAATAGGCTAATCATCAGTAGGAGAATTCTCCCAATGTGGAGGGGTCTTTTTTGCAGTGAGAATCTTGGGTCCAAGCAGTCAGTCTTTGGTACTTCACAGCAGTGTTGGTAGTCATCAGGACTTAAGGGCCTTTCCAGCATGGAGCCAAGGCCAGTCTTCGTTGGTGGACCTTTACATCAATCCCGTCTCCTGGTTCCAAGGAGTGGCAGGGCTGCTAGGGTCTTTGGGTAGCGCTTCCTTACCTGTGAGAAAAAAAACTTAACACATTTCATTAGTGCCTGGCAGTGTTTTCAGATCTCATAGCTGCATGGGCAAATTCAAGCCCTCCTTTTCCTGGTTGTTAACCAAGTCTTAACTGTGAGCAGTGTCCTTGAATGGAGTCAGTGTCTTATCTATAGCCTGAGCTTGCCTATTTTATTTTATTTTATTTTTTCAGTTAATTCATTCTGTTCTTTGTGCTTCTTCCCTTCTTGGCTTCTTTTAACATGCAAAGGAAACTTTCACTTTTTACTCATACACCTTTTTCCCAACAATGAACACCTACACATTGTCATTATACAGTACATTAGTCTTATTATTTAATATATGCCACACACACTCTTTTACTAAAATAACCTTATTACAGAGCTTTCGAGCAACAAGCCAGGACAAGCACACCCACTTTGAGGAGTTCACTCAATACAACCTCTAGTCCAATAGCCTTCCACCATCCCCAGCCCTCTGGCTAGAAATCTGAGGTAGCCAGAAAGATCCCATGTACAATATGGGGAGTGGGATAACTTTTCATGTCTTGCTTTCAAAGACTGTTGGTATGCAAATTTTAACAACAATTTTTGCAATTAACAATTTGACCAATAAACTTTCTTTTCCTTACTTAAGGAATGCATTAGACTTTAGTATATCACATTCTCCTGATTTACCTAAACACTTTGTATTCCAAGTTGAACAAAACAAGTATCTGCATTTTAATTTAAACTTTTGTTTGCTTTTTAAACTAGATTATTTTTATAAAATATTAAACACAAAAATTCCGGCCACAAGACAAACACCACAAGACAGAACATAGAACACAAAACATAATTTCTATTGTGCCAGTAAATGCATGGTACGTGAATGCTGTTTAGCTGGCACCAGTTTTCTCTGATTATCTGAAAGACAAAAAAACAGAGGTCTACCCCTTCTGGGCAGACAATCATTGCTTAAAATAGACAAATACCCTTGTTGATTCAGGAAAAACAGAGGAATTATCCCATATTTTATGTGTTTCATAGGCAGCCCAGGTTTCAGTGGCTCCTACCTTATCAGTTAGATAATTTGCATGAATACAGATGCTTTCTGGCTTGCTTTTTACTTTTTAACTCTTGCTTTCAAACACTGAAAGAAAACATCACTACTTATAGTGCCCTTACAGCCTAATAAAATTTCAATTACATAGCACTATATACATTCTTCAGCTAATTTAACTAAATTCTAAATGATTGCAATTAACAATATCTTTGCCTCAATTTATTTACAAACATTTCAAAGACACCAAGAACTTTCCTCTTCAGCATTTTTGCAAAGTTCAACTTCTGTTTCCTCCAGCAACTACAGAGTTAACTTCTCACTCTCCCTTAAATCACTTGCTTGTCTCCCAACAGCCACTTTTATCAACTCAAATCACCATTCCAAGTAAGTTCTGGGTATTTGAAATCCCCATGCTTACACTTACTTACTCCTTCCTTCCACTACACCCTTAAAGTTTTCCAACCTGTTTTCCAATCTCTCTGTCTGGTTGCCTGCCGCCTGGGCCCGATCCTGCTTTTCTCACTGAACCGTCCCTTCCATAGGCACCAACTTCTTCCACTACCAGTTTAGCTAGGAGGGTGGGCTTCTCAACTAGCCCCCCACCCCTCCTGGTCTCTTCCCTTAAACATTCTTACTCACAAGACTAACCGAGTCCTCCTTCATGAGGCTTGCCACCTAGACGAAGACACATGGCCCATTGGGCAAAGGCCATTTACTTAACATATAATTTGAAGGACTACTCTTAGAGGGTTTACCCAGAGACTCATTCATCTGTTTGACACTTAAACAGAAAAGAGAATTACACAGAGAGCAGAGGGAATTACAGTCTAAGCCAGACTTTCCCACTTCTATACACTGACCGCTACAGGGGACAGGACAGAAGGATCTCAATTTAACCTCAGAGCTGTCTCGTACACATGGCTTCCACTCCGAGGAATTACGAACAAGAGGTTCAGTTCCACCCACACTCCTAACACCCAAATGAACAGAGAAAAAAAAACAACAACAGTAACGGGTTAAATAGAACAGAACCAGAACCAAATAGTGTTTCCTTATCCTATTAGGACTCACTTTTACTCGTGCAGTTCTCAGCATATAACACCAATAGTACCAAGCAAAGCAAACACAAAATAACAAGGGTAAAACAAATAGATGGTGTAAATTCTGCAGGGCTCCCCTCTTT